>NC_073697.1:46087500-46292500 GCF_023634085.1 Falco cherrug | reverse complement strand
TCACATAACTCTTAAAATACAGTTCTTGGAGACGCAGATCTCTGTATATATGCCATATAGTACTAAGTGGGCACTGTCTTTTTAAGCACCATATTCTATGGGTTAAAAAGTTAACCTGAGTAGATCAGTGACCTTGTTTTATGGGAAAAGAAAAGCATACCAAGTATTATGTTCTATTAGTAGCAAGAAGAGAAAAAGCTGCAGCTGCAGAGGAAGCTGCCAGGAATGGGGATCAAAAAAAAGTTAGACTTCTTGGGACAAGGTAAGCCCTCACAGAAGAAACACCTCCAAGGAAGGAACAGCCACAGTTCTCTGTGAAAGTTGTTCCTCCAGAGGAATACTGGAATCTGAAATGGACAGGCATTTAATTCCATAATTAAAAGTTGAAGGGTTTTTTGGTAAGGAAGGGGGGAAAGACACTTTCTGAGTAGTTATTTCCTGGACCAACAAGTTAACTGATTCAACCTGAAGCTTACTTAAAATCTGAAGATTTAGATTGTGCTGCAAGTCCTGCTGTAAAATCCCACATCAGGGTTACAGCCTGCTTCTTGCCTAAATTTGAAATTTAGATTTCAAATCTAAATGTTAGTCAGATGCATTTTTCACCAGTTAGAAAGAATACAATAAATACAGAGATGAAGAAAATAGACCCCTCAGATTCCCCTGCAGTTTCTTATATTGAGAGCCATTTCAATCCATAGTTCTGATGTGACCCCATAGCTATTCAGACACTTTTTTTTTTTTTCCGAAATTTCAGGAGTTGGATGTGGAAAGACTAATTGGAAAAATATGGTTTGGCCTCATGCTGGTAAAAGTTGCTGTGTCTCATCACAACTGCCCCAATAACCCACAGCTCCAAGATTTTAACATGATCTGGACAAGCACCACAGACGGGCCAGAGTTGTAAGTGGGCCAAAAGGCCAAATAGTCAAACTGTTGTCCCATGAAAATCACGTTTGCCATAAGCATATAAAGGTGGGCAAGTGTGTCTTTTGTTGGAAGATGAACATATACACAGATGTTGTGATGGGATCTTCAAAAGCACTCTTGATACATTTGTCGAAATGAATGGGAAATCTATTGATAACTTTAGCAGGAACATATTTAGGACTTGCGATAAATCTTTTGAAGAGCCCACCAACCACAAGCCATCTTCTTTAAACTTTGCTGCTGAAGCTAAATGCTAAAAGTTCAGCTTGACCTCTGAACGTGCATATTTCTGTGCACGTGAGTCCACTTGAGTCACTCATACTAATTTGTTTTTCTTATTTCCTTATCTTTGCATTTCAATAACATCAAAGACAAACTCTCAGCTCTCTGACCAAGCCCTCAGTCTGGGGACTGAGTGCTTTCAGCCACAGTGTCCCACAGCACAGAGCTCATCTTACTGCTGGGTGCAAACCCTGGGTCTGGAAACACACGTGCACACCTATCATCCTCATTATTTGACTCATCCTACTGTGACAGGAACTAAACATGAAAAATAAATAAAAAATACATTTTGGAGGGTTCAGGCTACTTTAAGCACTGCTGACACCGACTCAGTGCCTTTCTTCTCTGTCATTTCTTCTACTACAGCCTTTATAGGTGGTAGAGAAAGGCATGTTTCGGCTTTGTCATCTCCCTATGTTCGATACCATCTCCTGTGGACAACTTTCATTGGGTTTTTTTTTCTTGAGTTTTATTGCAGGGGCTGATGTTAACTTCCCTTGTTCAGCTGCCAGGGCAGCCCTGTTTCATAGTTTCTATTCATTCATGTGTGTTCTTGAAGCTGCCAAGTTCATTACTGTTACTCTACAATTTCCCCACATGAAAAATGTCATTTCCTAACCCTGCATTTGACTCCGTAGCAATCCACCTCAGACATTTGTTATGCTTTGTGTTTTCCTTTAAATATAGTGTTCCTTTATTGCTCTAATTACGCAAGGAACTCTCATATACTCTGAACACTGTTCAGTGGTAATTTTTGGGGCAAGTTTACTTCTAGTCTTGTGTTCCATTTTCCAAAGGAGTTTAAAACGATGGGAGGAAAAAGGAAAGAAAACAACTAACCTATCAAGCCATCTTTCCAATTATGTAAGAAAAGGTTCTTATGTCAACACCACACCTAATTATTTTGCACACCTTTTAAAATAATGATTCACATCTATATTCAGCTTGTGCATCTCACATGATCATCAACTTTAACCATACCACGTCCTTGCTCAACTTAAAAGCATCAGTTAATGGAAATTACTACTTCTGTGAGTAGCAATGCTGCCCTGAATTGGGCTACTCATGGGAGTACAGCTACTCAAGCATATCAGCGTCTGCAGGACAGGCTTTTAACTAGCCAGAAGCATGCGCACTGCACAGCATTGTTTAAGCTCCGCAGATCTAAACACATTTTCTACTGCCTACTGTTCAAAATTTTCTTTTCAAATTTTTCCAGTCTGAGTGGTTATTTTCAGATACAGCACAGTATTAATTCTAAGAGAGGATTGCTACTGTCATTCAAACTTCAGCCATTTTTGCTATCCTCTGTTTAAAATCAATGCAGAAGTATTTTAACCTAATAAATGTAGATTATCTTCAGTCTTTCATGACTTGGTAATAGCCAAGCCAGCAAATAATACAAAATGATTAAAATGATTAAGCATACACTTAGACACCTCTTTAAAACTGTACTTTTATTAACATACCTATATGTTATTACAGGAGGATTTTATTCCCTAGATGTATTGAAATGCACATAAATAGATAATCTTGGGGAATTCTAAATATTTTGTGCTCAAGAACATGATGTGGATAGCATTAGAACAGAAATATTTGCATCTGATCCATAGTAGGCACTATTAGCAACAGTTCAAATGAAACAAGACTAAAAAATCCAAGGCATGCAGTTACTGATGTGGGAGTACTGCTAGCAGTATTTTTAATTATCACCATTCTGTGGTAACCTCATTTATAAAAACCAACCTTTCATATTTTTAATAGCTTTCACCACAAGGAACTCAAAAGTATCCAAATGCTCATTTTTGTAACCTCTTTTTTTTTATTTCTTTCTTTATAATAAAAACAGTAAAGGTCTATTATCCATGAAGTTGCTCATTCACTGCACATTTCCATACTTTCCCATTCATTTTTATTGAAATCAGGCAGCAGTCCGACAGACCCGCATTCTCATGAAACGGGGCAGACATCCTTTAACCTGCATGTATCAGTTTGTGAGGGTGATATGATCTCTCTGTTCACTACAAGACCACAGTTTTGTTAAGAGCTAAAAAAGACATGGACTCATTTTCCTTTGAAGCTGCTGCCTTGAAACCAGTAGCAAACCAGAGCCATCGCTGCTGCGAACCAAAGGTCACGTTGAGAAAAATGAAACCATATGTGAATAGAATAGGGCTCTGAAGCCTCACCGACAAATTCATTTTGAGGCTCACGCTATCTCTTTGAGGGTGTGTGTGTATGAACAGTCTCAAGAGAAGCGTTAACAAATATCTCTGAATTCTAATGTTAGCACCACCGCAGCATTTTAAACATCAACAGCCTGATGTACAATACGGAATATGAATTTCTATTAGTGAGAGATTGTATCCTGTTTTACACAGTGACGTTTGTTATCTGCTTCCCACCTTAAATTAGGACTGGCTGTCTATAGGTAGCAACATGTAAAACAGCAATATATGTTCATTCATCAGATCCATTGCAGGGCATTTCTCAATTACTCTCAAATGGGGACAATAGAAACAATGTCCTTTAAGGGGAATGCTCAAAGTGCTTCGTGATTGTTAACAACAATGTATGCATTTAGGAGAATAAATAATTACATTATGAATTGGGGATAAAATTATACTGGAGAAATGCCTGTCTGCATGTAGCATAAAATCAGGAAAGTTCTGACTTCACATGTCAGAGAAAGGGGGGGAATAAATCTCAAACAGGCGCACCCAAAAAAAATGTCTTTTTCTTTTTTTCATTAATTTTACTTTAAAAAGAAAAGTAGCCTTTCCCAGTGAAATGGAAAAACTGGAGTTGTCTGCTTTAAGCTTGGGAGAAAACAATATTTACTGTCATAGCACAGGGATTCTGTAAGCAGTGAACAATGAACGTTTTACTCACACGGCTGACCCAGTATTTGCAGACACACTCCTATTCAATTCAGTGGGAATAGGAAGGCAATTAACTCATCAATTGCTCATCATCAAGAACACAGAGCTGAAATAACAGCATTTATTTAAAATAAAAAAAAAAAGTTGAAGGCAGATCGTCACTTGAATTTATATTTATATTAATCTTTTTTTTCAGTAGAACTATAGGTAAAATTTATCTTAGACCTGTTTTTCTTATCTCTGCAGTCTCACTTTCTTCACAAAAGGAGCATCCTGCTCCCTGTCTTTTGCAAAGAGTGCGTGTGCTCCTGTGTAGGTACAGAGGATTGCTTAGCATGGGCTCTGCTTCTCAGAGCTGAGGAATGCTTTCTGAGGTCTCTGTCTTCAATGGCAGAAATTGAGTATAAACTGAAAGCCATGCTCCTTTATGGAAGAAAAATGGAAATAAGAAATACGCATTTTTCAAAAGTGCACACTGATAAACACAGGGGCCTTTGGCAGGCAGAGGCATTTAAAAACTGACAGTTTTATGCATCAGTAGGATAACTCAGTCAGACCTACTACAAAGAAACTTCACCCCATAAACGCCACGTCAAATTCATAATTTCTTTAAAATATCATGACTTTACCTGATCTAACACTTACAAGTAGTAGAGTGGCCCTCCTGGGTAAATAGGCTCACTGGAGCACAGTACCACCTTTCAAATCAGAATGCATCCAGTGCTCCACCCCAGCCTCTGGGTCTTGGTGTACACCTTGTCTGAAAACGCACCAACCTCCCATCTGCAACTGCCTGTTGCTATAAGCCATTTCTCATATACCTCTTTTTGGATAAATTAAATAGATGGAATTCCCTAAATATCTTAAAAATACACATCTTGTACCAGACCTAAGTTATGTTTTCAAACTTTTTTCCTGAAACTTTTCAATTTTTCCATCGTTCTTTTAAAAAAGTGGCATAAAATATGGCTATTATCTTAGCAATAAATGTAAATATATTGAATTGCCTGGAAACTATCTCTCTTGAATAGTTTTCCTGGACAAAACTACCAATTTACAACTACTTTTTCTGATGTATAGGTCAACCACATTTTGATCCATTAGTAATAACAGGCTGCAACACCTTTATCTACTGCTAGTATTTAACTAGCTTAATGTCAAACAGCTACAGAATTTTTCATGCCTTCTGTAGGAATCTCCTTTTCTTGAGGTTTCATCATATAACATGGTTTCTTCTTTCTTCTTCTTTTTTTTTTTTTTTTCCTTTGTATCTTTCCAGAAGAGAAATGGAAAGGAGAGAGGCAAAGAGATAATGTAAAATGTAAGCTGTGCAGTGCAGGGAGAAGAAATGTTTTTTATCACTTCATTTCATAGGTCTGTTTCATGGTTGGTCAGATTGTTTTTATAATAAATGAAAACCCAACAAGAAATCTGAATAAATGGCTGTTGGGTCAGCATGCCTTCCTGTTCACTGCCATACGACTTCCATTTAGGTCTCTGTTTTTCCGCCTCCCACACATAATTTCTCTGCCTCATGGGCACTGTTTAAGGGGCCCAGGCAGTGGGACAATGCTGTGCCTCAATAATTCCATCAGTATTTTTGTGACTACTCCAAGCCATGGCCAGGGATGGGGCACACAGCACAAACAGGCAGCCACTGCACTTGCTTGCAATCTAAGTGGAAGAGGTCTCCTGGGTCATGGACTGCAGCTGCCTGATTTCACAGGCAACAATGGTGTTTCTCAGTCATCAAGAGCTATGAAAACCTTTTTTGCTGTTGGTTGGGAGTTTTCTTTGCCTTTGTTCTGCTTGTAGGCCACTCCAAAGACATTCTATAGCCTAGGTTTCCACCCAAATACATTCACGTGCCACAGTGCCTCTTCAGCTTCATCTCCCACCAAGGTGTTTACATTAACAGACTTACATAAGTATCCAGATCTTCACTTAGCCTCCTTTTTGTCTGTTTGAAGGTTTTTTTCCTGGTAATTCTACAAAGTTTAGTTTTCAAGATCTGCATCACAGTCAGCTGTGACCAGCCAGCACCACAGCCTCATTTTACTTCTCAGTCATTCCTGGACTGTATTGACATCTTCATTTCCAGTCCCTAGCCATGAACTTGTGTTTAGTACAATTTCACTGTTACCTCCAGTCCAGAAGTTACCAGGTTCTTTCTCCTCTATGCTACTCTCTGATCCTCCTCCAGACTACAGCTAGCCCCTAGTTTTGGTTCATCAGCAAACACTATAATCAACCCCCTCCCTCCCTCCCTCCCTCCCTCCCTTCCTTCCTCCCTCCCTCCCTTCCTTCCTCCCTCCCTTCCTTCCTCCCTCCCTTCCTCCCTCCCTCCCTTCCTTCCTCCCTCCCTTCCTCCCTCCCTCCCTTCCTCCCTTCCTCCCTTCCTCCCTTCCTCCCTTTCTTCCTTCTGTCACAGTCACAGGTGAAAATTTTCAACAAGATCCAGTCCAGAAGTGATTTCTGAGTGACCATCTTTCAGGTCAGCACTTCTCACCTCAGGACTTCTCCGTTTTGTCCCACTTGAGCAGGTTTCTGACCCACTCTCTAATCCTTTTGCTCATTCCCATCTCCTCCAGTTCAACTGATCATTACCCCATATCAAATGCACTACTGAAGTCCAGATAGATGGTATCTAACGCATTTCCTTTGACTAGAAAATCGGTTATCTTATCAAGGGAAGCTATCGGGATAGTCTGGCACAATCTACCTTTGGTAGACAGGAGACAGATGGTAAAAGGCAGATGGTAAGGGAAAAAAAGGAAACCCATGCAGAGTGCAGGTCATCCTGGCAGGCAGTGACTGCGGCATGCCAGCACCACAGGCACTGACATCCTCCTTCAAGTAGCACAACAGTGGAAAGTTTAAGGAAGGAAGGTTTTGAAGCAGAAGAGTACAATAGCTTTGTGAGTAAATGGAGAACTCATCCAAAATGAGGGGGTTGGAATAAGAAAAAGCAATGAACCTAATGTTCATGTCTACCAGCATGACAGTTGACATGCTGAATGATGATGAATGGCAAAGGTGAGCAGGAAACACAAACAGTGTTTGTTTTTCTCATAACAAGAGAACTAAGAAATCAAATGCAACCGAACAAGCCAGTTTTCATTTCACATAATATGCAATTAAAACAGGGAATTCATGGAGACCAAAAGCCAAGGCCTGTACAACTCATGTAGCTGCGTGGAAGAAAAGTCTACCGAAAGCTTTCCAGCAGAAAGATAAACCCCTGTGTCAGTAAGTCCCTACAACGACAGGTTGCTGGAGCCTAATCAGGCATGCTTGTGCAGCAAAGCAGTCCCTGGTCTGCTTCTGCTCTTCCCTAGGGCCTTTGCTCTTAGACTTTTTGTGGGTTTTGTTTTTCTTTTTAATTTATTTCACAGGAATAAATTTTTCTTCTAGTTTTCCACATGTGTAAGTGTTCAGAGATCCTTGAGAGCTTCCCATGGATGTTAGATCACCTTACATTTGGAGTCTTTCTTTTCATCCCAGGAACAGGCCCATACGCCTCAGGCAATATGATCTACCAGGAGTAATCAGTGATCTGCAAGTTAGCCTCTGCTTTGCTCTGAGCACCTCCTTGGAAACCACTTGGTCTCCGCATACCTACATCATATCATGGAGCAGCCCATGGTGAATTATTTCCACTATCCCACTGCAACCTTCTCTTCCTCTTTGAATCTACATCAATCATTTATGAAAGTATTTTTTCCTAACTGTGCCTCAGGGGCCAATGAGCCATGGTCACTTTACGAATGAACACTTGAACTCATATTCCCCAATTAGTTTTATTTTACACATTAAGGATTAATGTCCAAAAACTCATTGGCTGGTAAAATGCAAATACTTTTACCTTGACAGGAATTCCTAAAAATTATTTGAAAGTATATTCGATGAGGTCCCAGATGATTACAGCAGCGGCATTCACTAAGACTAAAGACTAGCAAATAATAAAGTTACTATGCTAAACCAAACCTGCATTGGGCTTTGATTTCTTTTTGAGGGTTGTACACAACTAATATAGTGCAGTAATACTAAAGCACTATTCAGTAAAACCCTGAGCAGTTACCATTTACAGTATATCATAGTCAGATGACAGCAGGAATGGTGGGAGTTCATTACAGGGACCATGAATTGTTGGAGGTAATTTAGATTACAATTTAAAGTTTAATTTAAAAATCTATCAACAAATGTGAAAGTGCTCGGGGAACATTTTAAAATGCACTTTAATCTCACCAGCACAAATAGCTTTTCAGAGCCCTAAACATCATCACCTGGAAAAACAGTAAAACTTTACTGCATCTTTAATTAAATTACAAACACAAAGGATAATTAACTTTTTTTATTTTTATTTTATTCATGCCATTGTTTCCCTTCAGAGTCAATATCTTCAAGTTGCAGGAACAGGATGTTATGAAGAAGTTTACAGCCTGCACATTCCCCCAGGATATTATTGCATCAAGCAGATGAAGTGCAATACATGTGCACGCACACACACACACACAGACACACACACACAGAATCGACAGAGGTACTAGAGACTGACTAAGATGTTCACCAAAGCATGTAAGGAGCTTGGTTTGAAAAAAAGAAGAGGAATGAATCAATCAGCCAGCCAGCCGAAAAGGGAAGGCAGACTCCACTGTCCTCTGCATGTACTGCAGGGGCCACACGGTTCATACCATAGGACAGCTGAGAGATTAGAATCCAGCTTGCTCAAGCTGTCCCCTCTCAGAAATGAAGCACGTCTTGCATTTACCTTGACTTCCAAGGCCCCATCACCTCACCACTATTTCTTGGCTTGAAGGATTCAGAGGGCATGTATGAGTCTTCTCCATGTTTAATCTCTAGGTCTGTATGGCCCAGAAATCGGTTTCCTTCACAAGCCAGATGCAAAACCAGGCCAAATTCTTAGTGGGCATGGTTACCCCTAATGACTCTGAACTATAGTTTTGATTTAATTTTATTTTCAACTTGAACCTGTCAGGGTTCAAACCTATGTTGGATTATGACTACAAATTGTCCTCAGCAAGCCCCTGAGCACTTGCTCATATTGAGATAATTACACTGGCATTGTCTTGAAGGAGGCTTAGGCCAAAGCAGCCAAGGGTATGCTCATCTATGCAGTCTTAACTTGTGGAGTGTGTGAGAGAGACAGAGAGAAAACATGGGCATATGCTAGTATTTGAGTAGCTTAAACTCCAAATCATAAGTGTTCTGGCTGGCTAGAGATGTGTGTAGAACAAGAACACAAAACTACCTCAATGTGATGGAAAGCTGCTGCTAGGAAAAATTTGCACAGACTGGGAGCAAGGTCTTTAAAATTCAGCATATTATTAAGGAGTCTGAGTTGAGTTCCTGAAAAAATCTGAAATCAGGCATTGCTGATGACTTCAGCAATGACACTTAGTTTTCCCTGAAGCCAGCAGGACTTCTCACTTGAGGAGAAGAAATAAAATCAAATCTGTTCTCTTTCATTGTCAGTGATTTTACTGAAGGACATGCCTATGTGGCTAAAAGCATGAACTGCAATTTAGTGATATCTGGGCTAATCTACTGATTTACTATCATCAAAAGAGGCAGTCCCATCACTGCCCATTTTCACCAGCTGCAGATCCTATTCTGGCCCTTGTGGTGCCTCCATACTCATTTGGCCGTATGGTATGCAGATCCAATCTGCTAAGCCAGCGGAAAAAGGTTTTTTTGTTGCATTGGTTTTCCTCCAGGCTGGCAAGAAAAATTATCTCAGAAGATGCTCATACAAGTACCAAAAGGGGTAGGATCACCTGGAGCGGGAAGAAACAAGACAGAGATTGTCCTCTTTCAGCTGCAGCGAGACATTACATCATTTCAACTATATTGTTTAAACAGCCCCTTTGAGAGATCTCTTTTGGGGCAAAGTGCTGGCCACAAGAGAGTTGGGACTGTGAGCAGACACATAGCCTCTTGTTTGGTATCTCTGGGAAACAGGACTTCTGGGCCGGCTTTTTTTGTTACGCGATTTCATCAAAGGCAGAGTTACCCCATCAGCGATGCAAGCCAAACAGCTGCAAAGCGGTTTCAAAACAGAAGTCATGGCTCACTAATACAGCGCCACAGCTTCCTTTTCAAAGGCACATCGCTCAATACAGAAGCAAAATAAATTTGGACTTGCCTGCAAAATACTGTGTAAGCATACCTAGAGAAGCATCTGACTCCATCATATTTTTTCCACTCCTGGGGCGAACAACCAAAAATATTCCAAATTTTGTCTAACGGCATTAGTCAGACGAATAAAAGACAGGAACATATGTGATCGGTTACCACTGGACTGAGCAGCTTTATGAAATCCCTATCATGAGCCTTTGCTGCCCTCTGTACATGAATGAGTTACATGCTCAAGGCATATATATCAATAAGCACCTTCATAAGAGGCACAACCACCCTTCTGAACGTGCCGGTCCTGCTCCCCACCCCAGCTATGCTGGTACTTACATACCCGAGCAATAACCTTCAAAATCACCAAGACCGCCTGAGGTGATGGAGCCTACTGATTCAGACAGCCTGCACGGCCCCTCACCTACACGCCAAGAGAACTGCGCAGTGTTGCGAGATCCCACAATCAGGACTACGCCATAAAGACAAAGTCATGTGTAAACGTGTAAAATGATTATCGAAGGAGGTGGGCACAACACAGGGAGATGAGGGGGAGGGAGAGGGATTGCCATCCTCTGGAAATAAGTGTAGAACCTCATTAAATGAGCAGAAATAAAGAAATGAGCACAGAATAAAAGGAGCACCACACAAACTATATATCATTTTAATTAAAATCTACTATCTGCTAAATATATGTACAACTGTTGGATTTCCTGAGCCAACTGATTCAAATAGGTTTCACAAGGGCTCATAGATAAGGAATTAAAAAATAAAATCAAGGGTTCCTTGATAACTATCTGGAAACTGATCCTCTTTTGGGAAAGTCTTTATTTTATGTAAGTTAATATGGAGGGGGGGTGTTGATCACAGAAGACAAGCCTCTTAATTCCTTTCAAATAAAATGAGCAGGCATGACACGGTGCTATCACAGAAGAGAAAGAGCTGCCTGTGTGTATTAAACGTTAGTGCTTTGCCTGCTTAATTATTGGTTAATCTAGCAATTTAACATGCTTCATTTAATTCTAATTAGGAGAATTAATAGGCAGGGAATAAAGATTTAAGTAGACTGGCACAAAACAAAACTGAGACTTAAACTGCTCTTGGAAAATGAAGCTGCTTTTTTTTTTTTTTTAAATACCATTCCTACAGCCTCGCATGTCTCTCCTCAGCAGTGCTGCTATCTCAGATGGAAGGGCCTAGGTCAAACGGGTGATTTTAAAATACCCTGGGCCTGCTCCTTGCTTGGCACTGATGAGTGGAGCCGTGCGGATTTACACCAAGGACCAGGATCAGGGTGGTTCTTTTTATTCCTCTCCCTCTCCCTCTGAATCTAGACTTTGGGGTTTGGCTTCGTCTTCTGAAAAGGACATATGATACGGTAGGAGATTACTGTATTATTTTTACACATCTCTCTCACTTTTTGTCTTTTTTTTTTTAAGAGCACTGGGGGTAGGAGATAATTTAGTAGTGACACCGTCCTCAGGAGTTACACACCATTCATGTTAAGTGATGCCTTAACTCGTGGAATTGTAAATTATTTTATTCGTTCCTCAGTCTGATGCCTTCTTTATTTTCTCTCTCCTGGCAAAGCTTTGGGGGATGAAGACACGCTCCTTTTCCACTTCACCAGCTGGCTGCCTTCCATTCCTGCCGCCCCCAAATGTTACAGCCTGATTTGCATGGTGTGTTTGTCTTTGCTAATCAAGCCGCGTACTCTGACAAGTCCTACGACATTGGACATGGCTGTTCTTCTAATTAAGGTGCTAATTGAATTAAATGGCTGCGGTAATGAGCAGATGAGCAGCATAAAAAGTAAAGAGTCAGATAGGCCAATTAACAAAAGAGCTGAGCATAATTATAACATTTAAAATACATGCAGCTCTGTACCAATATTGTTAATTGTTACAGGGGAATTTATGATAATTGGCTCAACAACAGGCATGCAGGCTTAACCTGGGATGAAGCCTGTAATTAAAAAAATGATATTCAACACAAAATACAGAGCAGGGATAATTAACACTTGATTTACATAAAAGGTGTTTATAAAGTGAAGCAGAGTACTGCACAAATGCTGCACCAAACACAAATTCTCCTGAACCACGGCATTTAGCAGCGTTACAAAGGTATGAAAGCAAAGGCCAGAATTCAAGCTTGTTTCGGAGCCAAGCACGGGTCAAGGCTAACTTTCAGAGTCAGGCGACCCTTACCGCCTTTTGCTAGCAGAGTTCAAACAAAATTATGGTCCCTACCCCGTTCGTACTTAACAGAGCCACGTCTTAAGCTGTACCCCATCTGTGGATGCCGCTGTGCCTGCTAAAGAGCACTTTTAGCAGCTTGAGCTGAGCTGCCTACACTGTAGCACGGCTGCCTGGGCAGAAAATCCCTCTCAGTCACCAAACAGAGCCTTGTCTCTCCAGCAGAGGCTCTCCCAGCACCGGCGAGCGGCCGCGGCTGGCTGGAGGGGCTCACCCACCATCACCAAGGCAAAGCCCTCGGAACAGTCCTGGCAGCCGTGTGGACTTGTACCTGGTGGATTATGATTTTTTTTTCCCCTTGTTGCCTGCAGAGCTCCGTCCTGCTTTCCCCTCTGTTCTCCTTCTCCTCCACCACCTTCATGCACAGCATCCTTACGCTCCCCTCCTCAGCACAGCCCGCAGAAGATGACATTGATCTGAATTCTCTCAGGCCAAGGAGGGGCTAGGACCTCAATCTCCCATGGCCTGCTTAAGATCTCTAACCCGTACACAAGCATATATGAAGGCACATCATGGATGTAAACGTTCACATTTAGTAAAAGGTTGAGGACTTGGAGCCGTGTGCATGCAAATCCTCTACTTGGATACGCCATCATGCTCAGCCATTCCTATGGGCTGCCTGCGAAGTTTAGATCATTCCCTACCTGGCACATTGGCTGTCTGGGCCCATGTGCTAAGAAGCCAAGGCCAAAACCACCCTGTGAACCCACTCCCAGCAGACCTCTGAGAATGCCCACTTTCCTGCAGGTCCACAGACATTCACCCTCAGCCTGCAGACCTTCAGTGGCTGGAGGACACTTGCATTATAGGATGTAGAAATGGTCCAAACTCAGCTGCAGCTGACACAAAAATGAAAAATACCATTACGGGGAGGGGGGTGTGGTTTTGTGTTTTGTTTTTTGTTTTCATAAAAACTGGAAAAAGAGTAGTGACATTGATAATCTCATGCTCCTCAGGCTTGTTGAAGGAAAACTACAAATTGTTTTGGTGCAAACTATCTTCTGACACATGTTCACTGCCACCATGAAATGTCAGTAGCTTTGTCTCTTAAAGCAATCATAATTTTTGACAAGGTCTATGTGCCAACACGAAAATGTATACTTATGGCTATCTGAGAAAGAGCAAGTCAGAAGCTCCTCAGTTATACTAAGCATGTCTTGCAAGCAAGTAGGCAGAATCAGTGGGAGTCATTCAAGAAAAGTACAGAACACAAACACAGACATGTAGGTTTCTATATACTTTTACATTTGTGCTGCAGGTGCCATTTTTTACCCGTCTGCTCTCTGCCTGCAGGAGGGTACAGCACTGAGACAGTTAGTGGCTGGATGCTGTAATGCAAATAAGCACACTGCAGTGATCATCAGAATCACATTTTGTCTTATCTGTGATGGTGTCCAAGGGAGGAAAAGAGCACAGCAGCATTTTGGTGATTTTTAAAAAGCCTATGGTTGCCAGCTGTTGCCAGAGCAATGTTGAAAACGCTGCAGGGGTCTGTTGTGAGAGGGTGATAGCCAAACAAGGAGAGAAAGACAGTTTCTAGCAGTGAGATCAGGAGACATCTTCAGCCAGGAAGGGTGGCTGAGAGTCTAAAATGTTTTGAAGTTAAATGGTAACACTGACAGGAGAGGTAGCCAGGGTTTTATCAGCATATGTTTCCTTTCCTTCTTCTCCCAGCCAATAGCCATAAACCTGTTTAGTCCACCACTTCATCCCTGAATCTGACACTCCACAGAGGAAATTAGGAACAAACATGAGTACTGTAACTAAAGCAGTTTGTAGTCAGTTGTCTGCTATGCATCACTGTACTGTTAATCACCATAACAGACTCATTTATCCCTAAAGTCTCTTTGTGGGTCTTTGGCAGAGAAAAACAATGTGCTAAGCTAACTCTTGATATACACATCGCTTTGGAATACCTTGCATGTGAACAGGCAATAGAGAATTACATTTTGGACCAGACCAGAAACAGAGATGTTGACAACTTGGAGCATTTACACATAGAGATTAAAATCATACCTTCTTATTATTTTTTTAATACCTCAAAATATGTTAGGGCTGGAACAGAAACAAGGAAAAAGATGGGACCTTTCCTCAAAGATCTTGGCATTTTAGGTTCTGATCCTGGAAATGCTTAGGCACAAATCTAAATGAGGGTGTAATTACTTCTACTGAACTTAATACGGCTAATTATATGGGCAAAGTTGTGTGTGGGGAATCAATGTTAATTATGCATAACTTTTGTCACATAATATACCAGCCTGTAAGGCAAATTACTTATACTGAGAGTATTGGCTGCTGCATGACCAATTATACTCTGAAACAGTGCATTGACACAGCTGTCCTTACCATGGAACCTTAAAAACAGCCTTTTATTGCAGATTAAGGTAGAAAAACTTCTACACTAATCTAATTTCTTTGACTTTAAAACATGAAGTAGTATTTTAGTAGCATTTAAACTGAAAGAGAGGAGATTTCAATTAGATAATAGGAAGAAATTCTGTGCTGTGAGGGTGGTGAGACACTGGCCCAGGCTGCCCAGAGAAGCTGTGGCTGCCCCATCCCTGGCAGTGTTCAGGGCCAGGCTGGATGGGGCTTGGAGCTACCTGGTCTGGTGGAAGGTGTCCCTGCCCATGGCAGGGGGGTTGGAACTAGGTCCCTTCCAACCCAAACCATTCTATGGTTCTATTATTTTCTAGATTTCAGTGAATAAGAATATTTATAATGCTTATTCATATGCAAATTTATATTTCACATAGATGGTCAAAAATTCAGCCCCCCAAAATCACTAAAAAAATGACTAAAGCCAGAATATCCTGAAGTAGAGTAGCAGTCAGTTAGTTGTTTTTATTATTCAAAAACCTGTATAATTCCATAGTTTATACACAATTATAGGAGAGCCTTTATTTCTTTATTCATCGAAACTTATTGCTAAGTAGTGATTGGATAGCTGGTGTGAGCTACATGGGGTTTTTTTTGCCACATGATAATATATCTGTTCACATAAACAGTCAAATGTGCACACTTGAAAATCAATTTCAACTCATGTCTTTTCTTATGCCAAAATTGCAGGTCATAATGTTTAGTCAGCATGCAAAAGTTTGGTAGATATCTTGGCCAATAAAAAATTGAGATCCCTGTCCAAAGGCTGTGAGTCTAATAGATGTAGTGAACATATGAGAATCAACAAGTGACAGGAGGTAAGTCACTGGAAAAATTCTTTGAATATCTCACATATGCTTTCACTCAATCACATTCTCCAACATTTGCTATGGTCACAGGTCTATCCTGATGCATCACAGAGGTTTAAGGTGAAAGGATATTACATTTTTTCATAGGATGTATCATAAAGCCAATAGTAGCAATGGGAACAAGAAAAAGCTGAAATAAGATCTTCATGGACCATTCATACATCTCCTGTACAAAGACATGTCCAAAGAAAATATTTCAATTCAGCTCTAAATCTAATTAAATTATGCAAAATAACTATTTTGATATGATTTTTTTCAATGGGAAAAAAGTCTTAGTAAACTCAAAACTTTCCTACCACCTACTTCAGTTTTGCAGACACATAATTTTCTGTTGAGCAGATTGAAAAAAAATCCTAACCAGTGAGACTTGTAACGGTAAAGTCAGCTGTAGATATGAACTCAAGTGTTTGCAGAAAACATACTAAATGATGATTAACATGCAAAAGATGATTAAAAAGAGGACTGAATATTCATTGAATTATTTTGCTAAGGTAATACTGCTCTAGCAGCCACAGCAAGAGCTGCTCACCCACCCACGTTTGCCTAATGCAAGTAAGACTACCATAGCTTTCACCAAGACCTAAATATTTGCAGAACGGTGTCCAGCCACAGTTTCCTAGGACGAATATATACTGTTGGTTAATATTTTCAGATTTTCCAAAAGCATGTAACAGAACAGCAAGGAATGTCAGCAGTTGACAGCAGTATCATTTGCTTACCTGTGCCCTTTCAGATATATAGGTACATCCTCATCGCAGAAAAACATAATACAGGGAACTGCATCAGTGAACTCGATGACAGGTCTACAAAGGAGGCAATCACCATATCTTTGGCTGTACCAGGAAAATGGTCATATGAGAGAGGCTCATTACTGAACTTTCCAGCAGGGTTTTACCCAGTACTGCCAGCTTTAAGAAATTCAGTAATTTGTGAGTCCAAACAAAATGAAAGAGACATACCTTGGCTGACAAAATCATATGGCTCCGGGAGCAGATGCTTTAAGGGAAGGATAACACTTCTTGCTGTAAGATCCCAGCAGAGGTGACAATATGACATAGGTGAGAGTGCCACAGGATAGACTTGAAGTAGCAAAGATCAGAAACAAGGTCCACAAGTGTTAGGAAGAAAAGATTTTTACTGTGTGTTAAAAAGCATGTCAACAATCAGAATGTGAATACCCCATACAGGGGCTTTAACCTGACCGTCTCACTTTCAGTCTGGGTATTGTATATTCTACCCCAGCCCACCCATGCTTCAGGTTATGGTTCTCTCCACCAGCATCAGCAGGATACATCCCTGTATCACCTTCAAAGGGACCTTAGTTTTTGTGTTTCCAGTGTATTAGAGGTCTGGTTAACTAGCTCCAAAAAATACCAGGAACAAAGGAAGAAATTAAGGGAAGTATGGCGGTGGCCCAGCCTGCAAATAAAGGAAGAAATCTCCCACAACACGAATGTTTAAAAATAAAAAGACCTCTATAACCGTAACCTGGCTGTGTAATTTATGTGTATTGGGAATCTTTCAGCCAACCAAAGATGCTATAATGATACCGTAGGAATCTGACTATGAATTTGGCATATTGGTTTTGAAAACATGCCCCAGGGTTTCCAAGCTGCCATAATTTTACTTGAGCAGTAATGGAATAAATACAATCTAGATACATGTTGCTCTTCTTCAGCATAACTACTTCTTCAGGCAGATTTACCATAACGCACTCTGAACAGAAAAACTATGGCTCATTTACAAATGTAATTTCAATTGAGGATAGTTTTCCAATCTTCTTTCATTTGAGTCTCAATTGAACTTCTTCTCCTTTTTGATGGCATGATTAGACATTGTGAGAGCTGTTGCAGATTAGTCAAGCACAGAGAGAGTAAATTGGGAAGGATGTTTTATCAGTGCACGTCACAATATATGAAAGCAGATGTGTATGCTCTGAGCTGTTCCCTCAAATTACTGTTATGGAATAATTTAGCCCTTTTGATTCTCACAGATTACTGCTTCCACTGATCATGCTGTCAAAATCAAAGTGAGCACTTCATTCCGCTTTTATTCATGCCAGATCTATTTTGCTTTCATAATGAGCAGATATTACCACTGCACAAAGAGGATAAAGACATTCACAGTGATAGATAGGCGAGAGATTAAATGGGATCTTTATGACTTCTTCAGCCATCAGTTCTGACTGTGCGATAAGACGAGTCGAGTTGGGCACTGATTTGTTCTTTATTGGAGCCAATATTAGCATGAGCTTACCAGTGCACAGTCTGATAAAATCCATTTAAGGTGGAATCTGTATAACAAATCCTGAGCTACAAGAACTTCTGCTATAAAATGCATCTTCAGCGACACCTGCAAAGGCAAAATATTCCATTTCAGAATTGTAACTCCTTACTTTCTGGGGCAATAATTAATTTATCATTCTGTGATTTAAGGTCACATTAGGATTAGTGACGCTCCTGGAATCTCAGCTTTAAACTCTCACTCTCAAATCACCACTTAGTTTGCTGTTGTTCCAAGGGATGTTTGGGCAACCCCTTACAAACCAAGCCTTGCCTGACCTACTCAAGTTTTCGAAGTTGTGGGGCAAAGTTTCCCCACTCTGCTTGTCTTCAGGCTTTCCATGTGCCTCACAGTCCTGCTGTGCACACAGCCTTTCTCCCACCTTCCCTCCAGCCTGCAGAAGGAGCAGTGTTACCTGTCTATAGCTTGCAAAGTCCTTTGCCATAGAAGGTCTCATAGAAATACTATCAGATAAAGGCCAGGTAAAATGTATTATAGGCAAATTGGAAAAAGGTGGAAACTTGGACCAAACTGGGGAAGTCCACTGGAAAGTCAAGACCTTGATAAATAAAGACCGTCATGCTTCCTTTTCTAACACCTCAGGCTGGGGTTGGGGGGCACATGTCTTTCCAGCAGCACGAGTCTTGCTGTTTTTCATTCTAGCAGCAGATTACAACGAAGTTATGGAAGGAATGGCACCTGAACCATGCTATCTGTCACCGCTGTGGAGGCTGTGATTGCTAGGAAAATGGGAGTACACATGTATTTCCATTCTGTATTTTGAGACTCCTGGGACTCAAGCTTATTGCTCAGCTGAAGGCCCAAGCACAACATTTCCACCTTGGGATGCCCTGTTCTGCTGTCATTGAAGGAAAGACTTATCACAGGTAAACCTGTGAGTGGGGATTAGGATCAGCATCCAGATGGTTGTAAATGGTTGCATTAATCATACCCAAATTATCTGTGGATTTTTGACTAGCAAAACAAAGGAAAAATCTTCTGAGGGACAGATTTTTAGGAGATCTGACTCCATCATGCTTCTGGGATTAATCTTAAAGAGCTGAAGGGGTTGGAGGCCAATTTTTGGTTCCAGATGCCAATTTCAAAGCATACAAAAATCAGTTCCATCCTGTTTCAAGGCAAAGGTATTTGTGTACTTAACACATTTATGTAATTTACTGTTCCTCTGGACTATGAGTGGGCCTAAAAGCACCAAAATTGGAGTCTCACTGAATTTGGCTTTGTTCCAATCCTCACTGAAAGACCACGCTGCACTTTGTTAGGTTTTCTTCATAGGGTACCCATGATCCAGCCCATGGCTCTCTCTGCACACGGAGACTCCATAAGGACTCTGCAAATCTTCCAGTCCTCTACAAGACTACTCAGTAGCTGATACTATGCAGTTACTCACTTCAGCCAATAGCATAAGCTTGTTTCATATCTGTTTAAACCAACACAAGCAACAGGGAACTGTTTTTTTTATCCTTCCTTTGTTTTATTATGATGAAATAGCTCAACTGCTTGGACAAAAATATATTCAGCATGCTAAAGAAGCAGTTGGTTAATACATACTTCTGTAGGGAAGTAAAGAGATAATAATGTAAGAGATAATGCCCTATGATGACCTGGCTATATATGTAATTTCTTGCATCTGTAGTAAGTTATATATATAATTCTCATTCATATATTAGCCAACATTTTATTTCAAAGTATAAGTCCAACTAACTCAGTTGACATCACGGTAGCGAACATACTCCTGTGTGATCAAAATGGGCAAATTATACCAGGTCAGTGTTTTGTTTGGTTTTTTTTATCAAGTAATATTTTATTATTTTTGTCATGCACTGGAATATTAAGATAGTCTTAATGGAAACCAACGTTTGCTGTCTTCTCCAGTTCTCTAAAATGGCTTTGATTCCTGATAACGTTCTCCGTTGTGATATAATGCAGCAGGATATATCTTGACTTAAAAGGACAACCAACTATCCATGTATTCAAAAGGGGTTTTTTTTATGTCTACTGTTTTCAGATATCTGTCATGCAGTCTTCACATGAATGTACAGTAAGCAATAAAGTTTTTGCCAACATGAAACAGCCTTAAGTAGGCAGGTACTATAAAAGCAGTGAAGTAGGATCACTCTGAATGCACTGCCTTTACCTTAACAGCCACTGGCCAAAATGTCTTTTATTCAGCACTGTTTTTCACATTTTAGAATTAAATATGGAGAATTATGTGTGGATTATCAGGGAACTTCAACATTTTAGGAGAATTACAGAACTAAGCAGGCCCCAAACCCAAGCAGGAATTGAGATTATGTTTCTATACCCTTTTCAGTGAATAAGCCAAATCCCAAAATTCTGTTAAAAATATTTTCAAATAAATATCATTGGAAGAAACTGAAACTTTTATGGATATCTCAAGAATGTCAAGGCTGAAAAAAACATAATACAATCCAAATGAAGCATCCAGAAGCAATTATTCACCTTACAATACAGATCATCTGTATTAACAGACAGGTGAATAGAAAATCAATGATAGAACACCACCAACAGAGTTCACAATCAGTCTCAGTTAGAAGTGCTGAGCTCTCTCATCACCGAATGAATTCAAGGAGACCAACAGGTCTTTGTCATTAGCCATCTCCTATTTTCTTCTTATTTCAAAGTTCTGTCGCAAATTTGGTATTTGGACCAAATTTGCTACCTATTTTTTACAATTCATAGGTTTTCTGAGAAAAAAATCCTGATCTGGTCTATCTTTTGTTTTGGTTTAAGACAATAAAAAAATCCACAGTTTTGAGATAGCAATGGATGATTTCGATTAGGTCAAAGTCATTCCTTTGCACAGACAATACAACCCCAAATAGGCAGACACTACCCTCCACCATATAACACCCCAGATTAAGACTGACAAATGACAACCTCTACTCATTCTGCCTTGTATTACCAATATCCTGTAGGTAACAGTCATAAACAATTTTCTTGTATTCATCCGTGAAAAGACAACTCCCCTGTGCTCTTAAATGGCTGGGGATAGATGACTCTTGTCTCCAACCCAGTGGACAGTGCTGACCAGAGGCAAGGCGATGGCAAGATACATGTCCTTACAGACTGTGGTGGCAGCTGCATTACAAGTATATGCCAGTGTAGAAGAACCTATCAAGAAAAAAACAACTATCAAATGGGTCACTGCACCTTGCAATGCACATCTTAATGTTCCTTAGCATGTAAAATCTATCTTTTCTTAGGCAATCAGGAAGTGAATTAAAAGAGCTCTTCAAAAGAATGCCATACTAGGGACAACTACAGGAATTAAATTTATACTAGTGAAACAGTTCTTGCTTAACCTGGCCTTACTTTTATTCATCTGAAAAAACACAAATAGATTGAAGATATGTAGTTTACCTGTTTAAAAATCCACAGATACCAAAAATGCTTGAGCTGCCAATGCCTTTTAGTTGGAAACCAAGGAAGACTCCCTGCTATAGTTATAGCAAGAGGCTGGAGAACTGGGGTGAAGTTTTGATTCTGTCTGGCAAGACAATTTGATCTGCATCTCAGTGCCTGAAGTTTAATCATTTATTCTCTTTCTTGTTTATTTCCATTTTAATTTAATTGAGAAAATGACTATAAAATCAGCATCATCTCTGTACACAGCGGTTTTTGTATTAGGGTATTATTACCAATGAGCCAACAAACATTATATAACTCATAATGCTGACTTTTCTGTGAAGACACATGCAGGTGACCTGCTGTTCACACATGGATTGGATTCCTCCCAGACAAACACACAAGCACACGTCTTCTGGCCTCAGAAAACTGTTTGGTATACAAATGGTTTAGAGTATAATTACAAGAAGAGATACAAAACAGTGAACGATAACTTTGCATGCATGTGGGCATCTTTCTTCCAGACAAAGCATTTTGTCATATCTCTTCCTCAGCTTCCCATCCTGTAAAATGAGGATAATCATAATTATCTCATTGGCATGGAGACAAATTAACCAGTCTTCAAGAAATGCCATAAAGGTTTTGTATGTTTTGTGTTACAGTACCACAAAATACAAACAAAAAGATGATAAATGAATAATGCAGCAAAGGAAGTTAATGCAATTTGAGTAAGACACCCAGTCCTGGAAATGCAGTTGAATGTGAAGCTTGGGGAGACTCAGTATTCCATATGGCAATCAAAAATATATCTGATATAAAGCATTGCTGTAAAAATGATCATATTCATTCACAATGTGATTTGTGCCAGTGTTATGGCATTGCTTTATTTTGTGTCTGCTACTGCTGACTGTGTTAACTGCCATCAGTAAATCATTTTACAGTTTTGGTAGGTAGTGGCTAGGTACTTGGCATAAGTTCACAAACTTCTAGACTAGTGCCCACAGCAAATGTTACCTAAGTGGTACATCTTGGCACAGGAGACTGCACTAGCCACCTTTCCAGACTTATGTTGCAGCACAAACAAGCTAGTAAGGAGCAAAAAGGATTTACCATCAGCCAGACTCTACTGCCCATGCTGTTTCTCCATCCTCCAGAGGCAAAACCACACTGCTCCTTGTCTTAGCTACACTGGAGCCTTCCTTCTCCAAGTCCCTCCTTCCTCCAACACCTCCTTCTACTATGCGCCTCAGAGCTATTTAACCACTTTGTGGGGATGAGCTACAGCTGTACATCGTCAAAGCAAGGCCACAGCTGCATATTATCAATGTCAATCAACCCACTGCCTTCATTCCCCTACAGACTTACACCAGGCACAGCACTACCATACACCTGGAGCATGTTTAGGATGGCCAACAGCAGCTCCTCCTGCTCCCAGAACCAGGAGCCTTTACGCAGCTGGCCACAGCACGGGGAGAATCACCTATAGCACAGGCTATAGGTCAAAAGCATTGCCATGACCACGGGTAAGAACATCTGGATTGAAATAAACCTAAATTGGGATGACATTAAGAAATGGTAACGATTTCTGACATAAATGAATTATGGGCTGGTGCCATTCTCAGAAGAACGTTCTTATCTTTGCTAAAGTTACCTTAAGGAGATAAGGAAATACATTAAGAAGGAACCTAAGCCATTACTCCAGCTAAAAAGCAAGGTGCTCAGATTAAAATATCACATTGAAGGATTAGTGGCCATTACTGCAGGTAGGTACGTGCCATATGCTGAACGCTATACTGGATTGATGCTGTTTATCTACACCAGTCTTAAAAGGTGTCATTTTTAAACAGAAATGTATTCAAAGGTCAGGGAAACATGGCTTTCATGGACAGTGAATTGTCAGCATACCTGAGAGGCTTATGAAGAGAAGACCTTCTGGGAATAGTTATTTGTATGTCATTTTACACTCCATAGGGATGAAAACAGAAAAAATGAGAAAACGCGGCATTATGAGTTAATATAAATCTTTCTGAACCTATGAAAGCAGCTTCTCATTCAAGTTTAACCTGAAAGAACCATTAATGTCATAAGCATATGGCAATATGTAACTCAAAATTGTTCAGGTGGCCTAATATGCTTCCTTTATAACAGATGTAAGACATCCAGGACCTAAAGCATTGGTGAGAAGAATTGTTTTTGTGCTTGTATTCATCAAAGAAATAGCCAGAACATCAGACTAAGCAAGAAGAGAGGAAAGACATATACCAGCTTCTTAAGTAGCATGGCCCTTAGGAAAAGCCTTAAGAAAATTGAGGTTGTTGTAGCCCAAGTGTTATCTTAAATTTGAAGTGATGAGAAGCCATAGCAGCTCTTGTTGCCTGGCCTCTGCCCAGTTCAGGGACACAAGACAGTGCAGCCTTTGTACGTACATTGGACCAGAGGTTCCCACAGCCCAGTCATTCATTTATTAACCCTGGAGGGGCCATCCAGAGAGCCTTGGCTGAGTGCTGAGAACAAAAAAAAATGTCACAATAAGGGATGCACAGTCAAGGAGGGTCCCTGCCTGGGATGGGCACAGGCAGTGACAAGGAGAAGCAGACACCACCAGAATCATCAAATGGGGAACGAGATGCCTCTGCCTTCCCCCTTTCCCCGATTTACATCAAATGTGCTACCTGTGTTACCTCCATCACAGTCCTGTAAGCTCACTTCCCCGGAGTGAGGGCTGTGCCCTAGAGCAGGTACAGCCCTGCCCTGGTGCCTTTGGGAGCAAGGCAGCTTCAAAGACCAACAGATTATATTTGTATTAAAGACTCTTGTGAAATCGTGTAAGCATTCTGCATTGGGTAAATTATTTGCCATTCTGCATTTGGCAAATACAGTGTTTGCAATTGCTGTGTTGTTGTGCCTGCTACACAAGGCAGGGGTGATGGGTGGCACACAACCACCACATCCTTCACACCAAACGTGTTTCTCCTGTCCGTGCTGAGGAGCATGGGCAGACTGCTGTGAACAGCATTGTTAACTGCCTTTTGAATGACATTCTGACCATTCATTAACCTCTCCTGTTCCCCGAGTTAAGCTACTGTCAACACTTAAAGTTTTAGCAGGGGAGGAGCAAAGCCACTATAAAAGTAAAAACCAAAATGCTTCAGAGTACTAGAAGATGAAAGGAAGAAAAACAACTGTTTCTGATGTTAAATTCAATGGCAGTAAATCCCTTTCTTTTTTCCCGTAGTTTTTGCAGAAATAATTTACAGTCCAAAACGTATCTTGTGGCATACAAATCAATCTGTATTGAGCCTGCCTGCCATTAGAGAAGGTCCAGAAGGGGAAAAAATAAAAATGGACTATAAACAGTTGCATTGTGACACATTTTTCACTTTGAGGTTGTCTGTTAATTATGTGGTTCACAAAGTTTAAATAAAAGTCCAAGCTGTCCTTCTGAGGATGGTCCTTGTTGTGCAGTAAGGCCAAGGGACTACCAGGGGGCTCGTCACTGCTGCAGAAGATCTGGCTCTGGAGTTGTGCAGATGTGCTCTGCTTGGTCCTGAAGCTGCAGCAAGCCTAAACCACCCATTGGTAATGAATACCAGCAAACAGCCACCCAAACAAGGCTGTGCTGCGTCACCCCAGGTGCCAGAACAAAAGCAGCTCCCTTTGGTCCACCCAGTGTGTTTTAAATACTTTGATGAAGTTTCCACCTTAAGGATTGTGGGGAGAAAAAATAGAAAAGCAAATTGCGGAATGTAGAGTGAAGTACTTGCGATCCTTGTGACAAATACTAATGTATAAATCAGCAGCCCAATCCAGGCCCGGGCCGCTGATCATGTTCTTTGCTGAAATGTCACCTGTTCCTATCTAACGATTTGCATAATGCAAAGCTTCTCACTCGTAAAATACAGATTAAGAGGGGAAGCAAAGAGTCATTCTCGAACCATGGAGCCATTTCAAACGAAAAAAAAAGAAAAAACAGTCTTTACTATTAACCCTGCCATAGCCATAGGCTTTATTTCCCTTTTTTTTTTTTTTTTTTTGGCATTTGAAACGTCAGCTCCATTTGGAAAGGAAAATAATCAGTTAGATCCAGCCTTGCCTTTTCAATTTGTTTGCTTCATTTCTGTTAGACTCTCAAATTCCACATGAACAGAAGTGAAATAATTAAACCATTTAACATGGGAACTTTAGTGAAACGTTTAACTGGTCTCATAGAGCCTGTCTGAAATGCATGGACATCTATTGACAGATTCCTGTCAGCTTCAATGGGGTAAGGTTCTAGCAGCCATTTTGAGGAACTTCCTTCACTATTTCTTCCCACATATTTTTTTTATTTACCATAAGGTGTGTGTCTCTGAGTGCCATCTCACTGCCTAGCAAGAAGACAGGCTTTTTTTTTTCTTTTTTCTTTTCCTGCAGTAAAGACAACAGTGCTTATGGCCACACAAAATTTCTTTTAAATCAGCTTTATGCAATGTTAGTTTTGTATTGCTAATAAAAAGCATTCAGAGTACAGCTGGAGCGACAGAATAAAAAATAGGAAGGTATGTTGGACTGAATATTTCAGGATTGAAAACAATTGTAATTGTGAAGAGTTAGGATGAGGCTTATCCTTTCCCACACTATTCTAGCAAAAACTGGTCTCCTGCAGAGCTCCCAGTCCTCCCTGCAAGCAGCTGGTCTTGGCCATCACTGGGTGCTGGTGTTCATTGGGCTCAGGCTGGCATCTCCTTTGCTCCAACTGACTGCACTGTTCTGAGGCAGAGTTTAAGTTATTCAAGAGATGGAGGCTGCTTGCTTGCAAGAGCTTCAAACTTGTATATGCGTGTATAATGCTACAAGGGAGGCCATGGTCCTGCCTGCAGCATGTGCCACATCATCTCCCTCAGGCCAATTGTGTCTGGCAAACCCCCTGCACAGTCATTGGCAAGGGCAAGGCATTTATAGTAATTTAAGGTCTCTATACCTAAAAAACAACTTCTTTCGGCATACTGTTGTGACATGATGGAAGATGGGAGCGTGTGCGGATGCTGCCATGTCCTGTGTTTGATTGCCTGCAGGCAGCGGTGGGGGATTTTCAGTGGAACGGGTTTTATTCTGGCATTCCCCACCGGGCTGCCAGGGCCCAACCCCATTAACCTTCAGGGAATGGTTCAAAGCTTATCTATTTTCTTGTGGTCCTGAACTGCAAGTTGCTGAAGTCTGCTTGCATCCTCTGGCAAGAGAGGGGGTTTAACGTGTCGTAATGAGTTTGCTGCACCCCGCTGCACCATGCGGGTGCTTCTGTTTCTTTCAGGAGGCTGCATTTGCTCACTCACCACTGATTAAGCAGTTTCATGATTTTTTCCCCGAGGTTTTTAAATCTTGAGGAAAATAAAGAAGTAAACCTGAGCATAATAAGGTGCAGTAATAAATGCTAGGGCTGCAGCCATTTCTCATATGCATGCCCATGGGCAGCAGTGGCAAGCATGCTACTTGCATGACTAAGGATTGGGCCAATTACTTTAGGATAAGGCAAAAAGCTTTGAAATATTAACCATTTTCTGCTTATTTAGAGGTACTTTTTTGATTATACAAATCTGAACAGGAATAAGAGTTTGAAAATAACCTGAAGTTTTCAGAGACCTTAGGACAGAAAGTGTGGTGAAATTCATCGTATTTAAGACTTGCAGAGGTCACGTAGGAACAAAAGCTTTTACATGATGCTGCAAGATGAGTTTAGACATAAAATTCAAAACTGATTTCCACAGGACTCATGAAACAGGCTTTTCAGTAGATCTCCTGAGTCTATCTCCTCATGTCTGAGGGATAACCCTTTCCCACAGAGGGTGACTCCCCTGCTGACTGCCTGCTTTCACAAAGCCACTCAGAAATTTCCATGACCTTATCTGTTCAGTCAAGATTGTCCAAAAACTGTGACAAAAACATGGACAAGCAGTGACATACAGAACAGGACTTCATGGAAACGAATCTAAATATGGAAAATACAGAGATGCAGCTGATGAGAGGAAAGTCCCAGAGAATTCAACATAAGCTTAACTACAGATCATGTCAAATGGTTGGAAGTGGATTACTGTTTTTTCCCTCCTTAACCTTCTCATTCTCATTTTATAGTTTATCTTCTTTCAATATCCAGTCTAAAAAGAGATACTTTCTGAAGTCAAGGACAAGAATATAGGGCTCAGAGAAAAGTTACTTGGAAGAGAATCTGACTAGGTTCTAAGAACTGATGTCCATGAAGACTGCCAAAGGGAAGTTGTTTTGTAATACTTTTAACAAAAATAGGCACAACTACGATACAAACATTAAAAAAAGTTACCGGGATCATTTTTCTATGAACTGTCTGTGGTCATCTCTTCTTCCTGGTACTTCCAGTTTTCTGATGTGGCATAGGCAGGTAGAGAAAGGTGAGAGTAATGCTAAGGAGGGACAGGCTCCTATTACACCTGGACTTTGCCCTGTTCCATCACCATTTTCTTCTCCATTAGAGATTCTTGATCCAGTTGTCATCTTCGCTCCTGAGAATCTGCTGGCAGTTCACCCTATAGTGCCTCCTCTTCCTGGAATTCTATGGACTAGGTGGTCTAATGGGTCTTTTCCATCTCACATTCTGTGATTTTTGTCTTTATACAGTACTTCATTCCCTGTTTCCCCTTCCATCTCCTTCTGCAAATTGAGACTGGCTGAGGGAAGGCTTAAAAGAGAATGAACTGTCACTTAAACTCTCTGTATCACTCAGTCATTCTTATAAACAGGGATCTCATACAGCTTCAGTTCTGTCAGGAAAGCTAAGCCTCTCAAAATTTCTCAATATTCAAGATGTGCAGAATAAATTACAAAGAGCAGGTTTACCCACAAATACTTGTCTTTCAAAAGTAACATTGCAGCTTAAAGATGCTTGCAGCATGCACACACGCACGTGTACACACACACGCGAGTGCCTTCAGATGCTTCAGCACTTCCAAAAAAGCAGCTTCACTGACCAACATCTTTCCATAAGAGCTGGGAGAATTTTTACATAAGTGTTTGTCTTGCATAAAGAGAACGGTAGGATTCTGTAGCCTGGTCTGCAGCTGGCATAAGGCTGTATATACCAGTGCCTTCTCTGGGAACAGGCTAAATTAACCAAATCTAAACTCTGTCTTAATTTGCACTGTACTTTTACCATTATAGACTGCCTTTGGCACCAGGACAATTCATTCTTGAGATCCTCCTGATGCACTTTTTAATACAGAGTTTGTTATGTTAACTCTATTCCTCCTACAACTGAAACCGAGCTATCTATAGCCACACCTAATTAACACAGGCCACTTTAATTGACATCCCTTAGCTTCATACAGAGGCTCCCACTTATTTATGCCCTATGTGGGCAAAGCACGGCAATGTCTGCAGTACATCTGAATAGGCAGTGTGCTGCTGACTCACTGATACAGCTCTGCTCTCAGGGAATCAACATCAGGACAGCAGTGGATGTTCACTTCTGGTGAGTATTGTGAGGATCCAAAATAGCAAAAAACTTAAATACAGGTTTAAGTTAGTTAAGTTCACAAAGTTAATTACTGACTTGGGAGCAGAGCCAAGCATTGCTGTCTCTATGAAATGCTTTTCCTAATATAAGAAATAGTTTTGTATTTTCTGCAGCTTTATGTAATGTACTCCTTCCTGTTTGTGTTCCACTAATATTTCTAAACCTTTTTTAGCATTGCCATTGCTCAGACCCTTTCATCTTATTTTCTAACGATATCTAGGATTATCATTCTCCATTTACATTTATCCAAGTTAAATATTGTTTTGCACAAGCTGTCTATGCAAAATAATAACAAACTTATTAGTGATTGCTATGCTTGAGTCCAAGTGAAAGGTGAGCTGTTTTTCTACTTTTTTGAGAATGCTATTAATCTTCAGAAATAGAGATGGAGAAACAGACATGGGGAGAGAATAAAATGGGTTGCAGGTTCAATGGGTATTGTTTGAAATATTTAACAACTCTAGTAATGTAACTCTTTCCTTATAATTCTGTCCAACAGATGTGATATAATCATTCTGGTGATGTTTTTATTATTTTCCCAAAACAAACAAAAGTTTTACCCATCTGTACCATAGGACAATGGTAGTACAAATTTCCCACAGCATATCTGAAATATTGCTTCACAATATAGACCATAACAAATGGATTTCCAACTTGTGCAACAGTTCTGCTTAAAAAAAAAAAAAAAAGAAAAAGTGTCATAATACTACCTTCTTATAAATCTCCTTTTTACAAATATTTAAAGCAACATATGGTGGCATTGCCTTGGCTCACTAAAACCTTTTTATGGAGTAACTAACTTATAAGGTTAGAAGGGTATTAATATTTTTAAAGCTAAGTGTTTTGTTGAATCGAGGTTCAAGATTTTTCCTGAGATTTTATTTCTGTTGATGCAGGAGAGGTGACAATGGGAGTCAGGCAGGGCAAAATGTATCTGGGTGAATGGAGCTGTCTATGCAATTTAAGTCAAAAACAAACTCATTCACCTGCTCCTGCTAAAGCCCAAGGAGGGCAATGGGAAAATTTGAGGCACAGTTCATAGGTGCCTACAACAGGTTTGACAGTCTATGCCCTGGAAATACCTCTCCAACTCTGCAGGGAAACCATCTCTAGTGCAGGTATCTAGATGGCAAATTCCAATGCAAGGTGAAATTACTGCTACCCATGGTCTCTGCGGATGTTTTTTCATCTCTGATAGCATCAATAATTTAGCTTTGATTGTGCATCAATTTAAACTAATATAGTTAAGGGTGTGTTTAAAGCCAATTTAAACAAAGGGTGAAAAACAGGGATGCCCTTAAAGCAACATAGGACATGTCACATTTCCTTACCTCTTTCAAGTGTAGGGGTCTGTACAAGTATAATTTTAACTCTGTGCAAGGTTATAATTTTCCCTCAATTAGCACCTCTGTCAAAGACTCCTGAAGTCACCAACTTCATTAGCTTTTGGATCCACTCAAATCCTTCAGTTCATGACCTGTAATGACTCCAGTAGGCTTCAGTGGAGCAACACACTGAGCACCACCACCCATACACAAATGTACATTTTTACCTCCCAGTGCATTCCTTGAGCTGCTGTTTGCTGTTTTATTAAAACGTGACAAATTTGCCACTCCAGCCACGGTGAAAAAGCTGAAAGTAAGCTGGCACTACATTGCTTTGATTTCTCCTCCCATTCAAAGGAGGTTCCCACCAGCAGTTTAAGAAGAAAGATGTTTATTTTATTTGTATTTGAAAACAAGGGTGGGATGGGGAGAGCATTTTTTTCCCTCCTTGAGAGAAAAGGACACTTTGGATATACTGCATGAGGTTGTTGAATACGCTGTTTTCTCTCCCTGGATGTCTCCATTCAAGCACCACTGCGGGGTACTTGTATGTTCAGTCAGTCCCCCCAGGCTGGCTGGTGGTTGACCCCAGTTCTCCCAGCCTGGGGTTGCTCATACCACTGCTCTCAGTCCAGGACCTGCCATAGGCACATGCCCAGTTCATTTCTGCTCAATACCATCTTCCATGGAGACAGCACAGCATGGGCAGGAACGGGGCAATTTTTTGCCCTAGCTGGGGGCAAACTTGGCCTGTCAGAGCCAGGATATGACCTCTGGAGAAGATCACAGAGAATACTTCTAGAAATGTCTAAATATGTTTTAAGAGGGTATGACAGGACAATCCATCTCACAGGGCAGAGAGAACTTGGAGCAGAGAGGAAAAATCTCACTCCGAGCTGAGACGCAGCCAAGTTACTGTGTTACATCAGCAGACTCATGGCAGGTTGGAGCAGGTTTGGAGGCATGCCTCCAAAATGCAACCTGTGCTGCTGATGTGGAGGGATGGGATGGCATGTCCAAGCAGTTGGCACTGGAAATGGAAGAGGACGGAGCAGATGGGGCTTTGTACGCTATGGGAAGAAAATGGAAAAGAGGGAGCAAGAAAGAGAAGAACAGCTTGGTCCATGCCAGGAGACTGAGCAAGCTGCAGTGGGCAAAGCTAGCATGGAGATATGGAAAAGAAGAGAGGAGGAGAATAGAAACACTGATCCAGGCAAGCAGGGAAGACAAAGCCCTGTTGGCCCCTGAGCTGGCTGGGAGGGAAGGGGAAAGCAAGGAGAAGGGGGAGAGGCTTTGTCCCCTGGGTTTGGGGAGCGGGAAGGTACTGGAGGGAGGTGGTTAATAGACCGCACTCGGCTGCCTCACCAGGAATGGCAGTGACACCTGACTGGGAACTTGGGGAAAGAGTTGGCGGCTTATTAAAGCAGCTGGACCCCGGCTGAACCCCACGACTACACGCTAGGATTGCTGTGTGCCCCTTGATAACTCACAGCTGCTGATAAAGTCCACTGGTAATGGCTTTTTGCTAATGAGAAAAGTGCCACTGATTATGACAAATAGCCTTGGACCAACAGGCTAAGCTGCTACATAGGCTCCCAATTGTCAGTCTGGGTGATTTTTGCATTTCATTATTTCTTTCCTGACGTCCTGGCTCCTTCTATCTTTAACGTACTCCCAGAGCCGTGTGTCACAATTTTAATAACACTTCTTTATCTCAATTTTTCCCCCCTCTCTCCATGGGAGCTGGAAACAAAAGGCTGTTACAGAAATAATGTTTAACCTCACTCGTGTGCTGCAGCAAAGAAACCCCACAGCTATTGTTCAAGAATTAAAAAGGCGTAAATAGGGCACACAGAGCCCACTCAACCCTTAAAGACAGACTTTTAAAAATACCAATTATTACCATTATTTAGAGCCCTTTCATGTACAGCTTCAAGGCCTGCCATGTTCCCTTTCCCTAATCCTGTGACAAAGGTATAGCACTTACCTAAGCACTGAGAATGAAACTTTGGTGGACAGTGACACTGTCTCCCTGTTTTGAATGCCTTCTAATAATAGCAATATTGTTTTCAAAAGAAGAATGGGGTGGGGAGGGGGAAGCCACCAAGGATTCAGAATAAACCTACTGTCTTCTTTACAATTGGTTACAAATCATCTTCTGTCATTTAAAAAAAAAAAAAAGGGACCTAAAGACTCTTGGGTGTGTACAGTGAAACCAAGGCCAATGTATGCCCTAAGACTAGGTGTAAAAATTATGCTTTTCTGTCCTTAAGCATGCAAACCAGCAGGAAACAACTGAAGCTCACCAGAGTTCTCTCCTGCTTTCACATCACTGGGAATTGCCAAAGGCAGTCTCTGCTTTTGAGGATCCGTTGCTGCCTGTGGTCCTTGACAAAAAGGACTGGTCCCACCACAGGTTCTTGATGTGCTGCCCATCCATGCTGCCCATGACCTGGTGCCCTGCAAAAGGGAAAAGGGGAGAACCACAGCCCGCAGAAGCATCTTGGGATGTTTGTGGGGAAAGCAGGGGCACATGAGTCATGCTGGAGACAGCACTTGAGCAATTGCATTTTCAGACCCCGATCGCCAACTTGTAAATGCAAAACCAAGGAGATACAAAAAATGTTCTTGAGAACAGAATTAAAGATCTGTGGCAGACAAAGTGGGGACACAGGTGCTCTCCCCATCCCCAGGAACTAGCCAGGCAGCCAGAGATTTTAAAAGACTGAATGATCAGGGGAGTCTGCAAAAAGAGTCAGGAGCTAAATCAGAGTTCAGAGCATGGGCTTGAACTGTACAATGTCATGCCTATCACTTGCATTCCTCTTTGAGATTTTATAAATTGCAGCACTAGAATAACATTTGATTTTACAAGTGTTATAGCTACATTACATCAGTGACATTAAAATCATCCCAACTGGAAAGGAGAGTTGAGCTTAAGCCTCTCAGTACCTCTGTGATATTTAACATGTAAACTAAAGGATTCCTGCTATGTTTTTTAAGCATCTTGAGAAATTTCGGGCTTTCTAAGCTTTGTCATCCCAAACTGAAGGTGAGGAGAGGTGAATCTTCAGTTAGGTTCTCCCTTCACTATTATCTCTTTACACTTTTCATGGAAAACTTATGAATCATGGAAAATGTTAAAAATATACTGGAAAATTATAGGACCTGTCTGGAGTTTTTTTACTTGAAATCTTTTGTGTCAGCATCCCTTTTTTTATAGTTGTCTATAAAGATTAACATGAAAAAAGCATACAAAACATATGAACCTATGGTACCAAAGACTTAAAAAATAATCTTATATTCTAGAAAAATGCTTTCTAACTTTCTGGCAGAGCTCACTCTCATAGTGTATAGCTTGATTATTTGAACATGATTATTATAAAGAAATTTTTAAACTAGTTTTATTTGCTTTACCACGATTTCTGTTACTCCACAAGAATAGTCTTTGCAGTATTAATTTTATTCGTGCAAAGAAAGTTTACTGGATAAAAATAACACACTGTCTTCACGTAAGTAGTGTCAATTGTGAGCACCGGTGTAAGATCAGAGCCTGAAAATTAATGCACAATCAATTTAAAAATCATTCACAGACCAATAGCCAGATCATAATCACTCCCTTTGAGAAGGAAGCCTTCACAAAATCCCACTGTCCCTTCAAGATCCCCTTTGGTTTGCTCGAGCTGATAACCTGCTGAAAGGCATCTCTCATTGTGGGCTCTGTAAAGCACAGCCTGAGGAATAGTTCTCAGTCCGGCCATTTCTTGGATGGCAGTTGTGATACTCGCAGTTCTCTGGAGTTTTACTGGGTAGTATTCCACCAACAGTGAATTTTCGTGTCTTAAAAATAAAAGTAGCAGCCAGTCTCTGACACCTAATTGCAATCTTTTCCCTCGCATAGTGCCATTGGTTTCAAGTCACTTACTTGAAGAGTGGTCCCATTACATCGAATCTAAAGAACCTGTATTAAAAAAAAATAAAATAAAAATCTCTGCTGTTCTCCTTCAGGCAGCCTCCAGCCTGCCGTTCTCCCCCTGAAACGTGACCTTCCTTCATCCCTTACAGAAACTTGGAAAATGCCTAGAAGAGCATGGATGCAGCTGATAAGAGAAATAGATACAGCCACAACAGAAGTCACACAAACTTTCTGACAGCTAAAGAGATTTTAACATTGGAGTCAACATCTGGATTGTGAGGCAAATTTTGCTACTGTTAACCTGGAAAGTTATGTCTGAGAAACAGTAAAATCCCACCAGCAGCTAGAAATTGTATAGCATATGAACCTGAACATATCCAATCTTAACAGTAAGAACAGATAAACATTCCTAGTATTCATTAATTAAACAGGAATTAAAACCTGAATTTTCAGATTTTTCTGCTTTTTAACAGTATTTTTTAAAAAAAATATTTTTTTTACACTCTATTTGTGGAGTTCTTCTTGGCTTGATAGATGTTTGTGTTTGGTAAGGTATTTGTATTTTCCTGTACAGAGAAAGCACTTCCTAAAATTCAGGTTTGGCTGCTATAAATGTGAGGGCACTGTTTTAAGGAAATACTTATATGTTTAGGTCTATTGACCATTTATGCCATTATTTAAAGGGGTCACAGAAAAGGGCAGTGGTTATTAAAACAGAAAGAGTGAGCAAAAGCAGGAGAGAGACAGAGGGAACGAGAGGTAAGAAACTCATAATGGGATTTTTCATGTGGAACAATCATTTTATCTAATACGTCTGAAAATGTAATCCATTACTACTAATTACCATGCTGGCATTGAAATACAGGATCACACTTACTCCAGATCCAGATAGGGGCCCAAATCTCTCTGCTCATTGTTCTTTCCATCCCACCTCGCCTCCCTCCCTTTCTGCTTCTCCAAGAAGAAATTCAGCCCTTCGGACATTAGTGAAGAAGGGCCTGAGGTCTCCCTATCGTCCTAAAGCAGAAGCTAAACAATATTAGCCAATCATTTTTGATAGATGAAGCATGGAAATTAGTTCCAGAGTTTAACTGATAACTGAAACCACACAGTTACATTCCATTATGGCAGCCTTAATTGATGAGCTCATTAAGCCCATTATTAGAGAAATTGATTTCAAATAGGCACTTAAAACTGGCTGGCAAAAGAAAAAGGTGAAGAGATACCGTACAATGTGAAGAAAGTAACTAAAATACATAATGAAGCAAGTAATTTTATAGGTTTGTTTAATGAAAGCCTCAAGAGCATATTAGTTGCTGTGTGGATTTTAAACACTCATTTTATGTACTAATAAAGCTCGTGTCCATTATGGGAGTTCTGAATGCCTCCAATCTTTAATGCAGCTCTGCTACTAATTAATTAATTAACCCCAGCTGAAGCAATCAATTAGTCATGCAGAATCGACACTTTAAAGGTCTGCCAGGTAGCACTGGGTACCAGCACAGAACAGTGGAAGCAAAGTTTCTTTTTTGATTGTTTTTATTTTGCTTTCAGCATAGCAGACACAACCAACTAAAATTTAAAAACTGCATTAGCAGCACAGTAAAAATGGGTGATTAACGCTCTGACTTCAGATTATTTCAGAGGATAAAGCAGTGGAACAATGCTGGGAATTTTAGAGATGGGTTTGGATTGGAGATGCACAACCTGGCCGGTTAGTTTTTGATGTGTTCATCTCGAGCATCTGCTGTTGCTCAGATTAAATGCAGACTGCTGCAAGTTTCGGGGCAGCTGCATGGAAGTCCATTTTCACACCTGGGGTCTGAGAAAGTGAGCACATGCATTAAAGCTAATAATAATAAATCTTCCAGAAGCAAATCTTAAATTTATAGTACTTATTTGGGAAAACAAAAGCAGAAAAACAGGCCCTTTGGTGTTAACCCTTCTCGTGTCTTTTATTTCCCCCTTTCACCTTCTCTTGAATGCTAAAATGTAGAGTCTTTATCCAAAGGGCACTATATAAATGACCCTTCATTAAACAAAGCTCATCAGCCATGACTGATTAACCTCAGTTGTAAAGTGAGATTGCTGTCTACGTGAGCTTAAGTGCGGATGAGCTGCTTTGCTGGAAGACTGAACTGAGGATCTTTCCGCTGGGGTGAATTTGGAGGAAAAGCACAGGAGATTTCACTGAGAAGAGAGTTCAAAAATGGAGCAAATCAGGTTATATTTCTTCTTTTAAGAATCTATTATTGTTGTTATTCTGGTTGTTGTTATTAGCAGCAGTATTAATCTTCTTTTTAAACAATTGAGTTGGGTCAGCTTGCTGGTACGGTGCTGAGGACTCCTGGCAGAAAGTCCCTCGGTGATGTTGGAGTCAGCAGAACAGGCTGAGCAAAGTTCATTCCTGATAAATGCAGGGACACAGAATTTTTACTTTGGCCTCGGGACCATATTTATTTATTACTTTCAAGCTAGTTCCAAGAGGGGTCTGATAAAAGACTGAGAAGATGACTTAGAGTGTCCATGTCCAACATTGCAATCTATCTTCTCACCTTATGTTTTACAGCTATGTAACCCTAAAAACTTGTGGGCTCAGCTGACATCTGCACTTCTAATTTAGGCATATGCCTTGTCTTCAGTGGCATTTGCAGACTGGATAAAAAAGCACCTGCTATACTGAATCTCTGTTTATTCTTGGCACTTCTTATTCCGTATGGATCATTTTGAGATTGCATTTTAAGGTGGCTGTGCTCTCCATATGCCCTGTTCAAGGAACCTACAGGTCCTGTCCAAAAGCTGGACTGGACACCTAAACTGTTAAGCACTGCAACATCTAAACATACATATCCAATAGACTTGGCCCATACGGTGAAAATTTGCTGGTGACACAAAGCTGGGAATACTGTTCGTATGGAGGTCTGGAATATCAGAGACCTGCCTGAAACAGACTGAAACATGACGTGATCAAGAGTTTCTGCTACAAAGAGGAAGATCCTCTGATGGAATCAAGGCAGGAGGAGAAAACCTGAAGGAAAATTAGTCTCAGTGTGATTGACAGTGCAAGTGCACATGCCAGCTCTTATGATTTGCTGATCAAAGCAAATATGATTCTAGACTGCATCACACAATGTATTTTTAAGCAGAACTAAGGAAATACTGGACATATGCACCCAGCACCAGACTTTATGCTAAAAAAAATAGTTCCTAAAACCACATCCAGCAAAGATGAGTTCACAGTGAACTAAGGCAGAGAAAAGTTATGAAGGTATCTTGAGAAATGGAGGCCTTTCTTTTTAAGAGATCTTTGCTTGCTTAGCCTAGCAAAATGAAGGCTGATATGTGATATAGTTCTCCCTATAAATATATCAAAGGAGCATCTTCTCCAGCGGGTAGAAAATCTATTTAAGCTAAAGGGGAAAGTTGGCACAACGGCAAATGCATATGAATAAATAATATTCAAATAATAAAATTCAGATTGGCCATAAATAAATTTAGACTGAAAATTAGAAGTTTACTGTCAGAAGTGTGAGGTTCGGGAATAGCCGTCAAGTGGGAAAAGTCAGGGAAGGGAATCTAGAGGGTTTCAGAAGGAACATTTATTTATGATAGTTTACGATAAAGACTATATGACCTAGTTGACTTTGATATGCCTCAGAGAGGATCCCCTTGCATTGCCTCTGGAGGCTAAGCTTGCTGCACGCAGCATTCAGGTAGGAGTTTTCTCACTCTCCTTGCTACATGTGTGTGCAGACATTGAAAACCATGAGCCAAAGGGATCTGCTTCTGTAGCTTAGAGCATTATCAGGCATTTGTGTGACTGCAGCCAGAAGTGCAGCCCACTTTTTTTATCCCTGCTGCCCTTAGGTCTTCTGTAGTCTAACTCAGTGTAAAATTAGTGCCATTCCCTTTCTGAATTACAGCAATGAAGGACTACTGATTTTAGCCTCTTTGGCTGTATGAGAAGGCAAGGTGTCATCCCACCTCCTCTCTTGAATGACAGAAGGCCTGGGACATGTTGCTGATAAGCAATGCAAGGAGGACAGCTGACATAAAACATGGGTATGCTATGTGACCAATTCACGTTCATACATATTTGTCAGGGAGAGAACAGATTTTACCCTATGGTCCAAATGACCTGCTACCTCTGTTAGTGTGGCAGGGTCAGTGAGGATGGAGAATATCAAGCTGAATTGCGTCTGTCTTCTGTGTCACCCGCAAAATACTTAACAATTAGTTTGTATCATCTTCCTTACTGAGATTTTAAGCACGAAAAAGAGCTGAAAGCATGTGTTTGTGTGCCATAGTGGAGTACGCAGCTCTGAAGTTAGAACAGTCATATTTCAATTTGTAAATTCTGCACACTTGACCTGGAAGTCATGGAGAGCAGCTAAATTTCAAGTAATTTACTTTTCAAAGGAGAACTGCATGTAGTACAAGAAAATACTTTGCATTCTTTTTTTCTGTATTCGCTATGTATATTAGGGTATTACTGTCATCTTTGCCTTCTTTCGGTTGGTGTTTTAGTGTTCTCATTTCTCTTTCTGTGATTTCAGTCCAAGTGATTCCCCAGAGTTCAAGTTGCTTGGGGCCAGGCATGAAAGCATGGACAGCACAAAATGAGCAAAGAAATTCAGTTACTGTGTAGCTTCCACCCCAAGACTGGCTGGACAAAGTTGGGTATGGTATATAGGATGCTATAGTCTGTGATCATAAAAACACCTGCAACCTGAGTGACAGCAGAGATCTGGTTACTGCAATGATCAAATGGATAAACTCAAGCTCAAACAGTTTCAATTCTATGGAAGGCTGGATGACTCAAATACAAACCCCACACAGTTTAATATCTCTTAGCACATATAAAAAAGGCAGCACTCACTGAAAACTTCACCAATCAGCCACATGCCAGCAGTCGAGCATCTTCAAAACAGGATCAGGAGGTCCTTCCCACACTACCCCAAAGCAGTCTCTAATATGTAAGCAGCCTAAGAAGACATATTCAAGATGTGCAGATTCCCAAAGCAAAATACAAAATCAAGGTGCCAGTAGTGAACCAGTTCTCACCTGATTAGGACTGTGCAGACTGGCAGCAGGTTGCCTGCACAGCACCTGCACTGACTTTATCCTGCACTACTGTGAAACTGGAGCTGTACTACATTTTCCAGCTTTTTTTCCCAGAACTCCAAGTAAAAATATCATCACTTTACCCCTTTATCTCATTTTACATTTGACAAAGTAATTATTTTTGTTTCAGAGCAATGTGTTTTCCACTCTGTTGGTGCAAAAACTATTGTTTTGCTAAGGGTGAGCCTTTTTGAACTTAGAAATTGTGGATATGTCTGAACACTAAGAAAATGGGGTGAAGATTTAGAACAGAATGAACACAAGGTAGCACATTAAGGAGGGGATAACAAAGAGTGGGTATTACAGCCATAAGAACACTGTTAGAATAAAGGTTGTCTGTGATGGTTCACTTTGTGCTGAAATAATGGAGAAGCACCCACATTACCCCTACAATGCAAAATGAAAACTTCTTGAAGCAGAGGCAGAACTGATCAGCTGATAGATGGTAAGTCTGAAACTGCTACAGCATAAATTAGCATGTGCCTATGTCCCAGGACTAAATGAATCCAAATGACTGTTTGTGCAAGCCTTCATGGCACTAAGAGAGTAACAGAAAAGAAAGTGAGAGCTGTAAATAAAATTTTAAAAAAGGGACGCCTGAGTATAAAAACACAGATTACCAACAAAAAGAAGGCATAATGCCAAACATAGGACAAACATCACCAAATCTTATCCGGGACTGATTAGTGCCTGGTTCATTCAAATCCTTCATCTGTGAGAAACCACTAGGGATATGAATCCAAGCAGATTAGAATCAGTTGAAATATTAGCTTGAATACAACAGTATAAAACCTCTAAACATCAACCTGGTAAACAGGCTTTATATACCAGGATTGTTTGTGAGCTGCCTCTTTATACGGTATAGAGAATGAAGCCTAAGACAATCATGTTTCTGATTTCACGCAAGTTTTAGGCTTGTGTAATTCCAATGGCTGATCCAGAATACACAGGCAGAATAATTGCTGTTTGAAAAAGAAGAGAAAATGACATCTCCTCTGTTAAAATGTTCTTTTTTCATCGTCTCACTCCTTACATTTGATACCAGATATTGGATAGTAGCTTTGAAAGATTTCCCTCATCAGATGAATTCAAAGTGCAACTGGATCCAATTTCAACTTTTCATTTAAGATACCACAGGACTGCATCCAGTGTTGACCATTGTCCCATCAGTAGAGCTCTCCATTCCGAGCTGTTTGCCCATGCTCTGTTGCGAACTTCTTCAGCCCATGAAGGAGCACACTTCAACATGACATAGCTAATTACCATTTAGTTACAGAATTCAGCCCAAAATTAAAGGAAAAAGATCTCAGTTCTGAGTCAGCTAAGCCCATTCTGGCCCAGGAGAAACTCCTTATGTACATCCAAGGTACACACATACCATGTCCCTCAGAGAGGCTGGGGACCTGCTCCCTGCACCAGCCATGCTCACTACTCTTCAGCTGAAGCTTTCTCCTCTCTCTCTCCAGGTAGAATCACTTTATTCTCTGGCTTAGTACCAAATTGTGATTTCTGGTGTATTAATCATTAATCACCACTGAGTTTCTGGCTGGGGTACAGAGCAGGCAGGAATTTCCTCTGGAAAACAAGGCTCTGTCTAGTGTCCTGGAATCAACCAGCTTCTGGCCAGAAAAGTTACCTTAAAACAGGAGTATTTCAGATAAAAGTGTAGATTAAACACTAGGAACAATGTTAAACTTGATGTTTGCTTACTTTGCCCCAACTGTGGTAGGCTTTGCAATACAGCTTGTCTTTCTTTGTGTCATCTTGTACCTTCACACACTTTCCAATGGATATTTGGACTGAATGATTGTTGTAGGTCCCTTCCAACAGGACCTATTCCATTCTATTCTATTCTGTTCTATTCTGCTCATTTCCTTCAGTCCCCACTTTGCCCACAAAAATTAAGAAGCTAGGCTACTATGTGTGGTGGGTTGGCCCTGGCTGGATGCCAGGTGCCCACCAAAGCTGCTCTATCATTTGCCCTTGTGAGCTGGACAGGGGAGAGAAAATACAATGAAAGGCATGTGGGTCAAGATAAGAACAGGCAGATCACTCACCAGTTATTGTCATGGGCAAAACAGACTCAGCTTGGGGAAAATTAATTTTATATATTACCAATCAAGTCAGAGTAGGATAATGAGAAATAAAAACTAAATCTTAAAACGCCTTCCCCCATGCCTCCCTTCTTCTCAGGCTCAGCTTCACTCCTGATTTCTCTGCCTCCTCACCCCAGCAACGCGGGGGACAGGGAATGGGGCTGGGGTCAGTTTATCACACGCTGCAGCTGCTGCTCCTTCCTCCTCAGGGGGAGGGTCCTCACATTCCTGCCCTGCTCCATCATGGGGTCCCTCCCACAGGAGACAGTTCTCCATGCATCTGCCCAACATTAGTCCTTCCTACAGGCTGCAGTTCTTCATGAACTGCCCCAGCGTGGGTCCCCCTGTGGGCGCAGCCCCTCAGGCACAGCCCCTGCTCCAGTCTGGGTCCCCCTGGGGTCACCAACCCCACCAACAAACCTGCTCCCACCGGGGCTCCTCTCCCCACGGGACCACAGGCCCTGCCAGGAGCTGCTCCAGCGCCAGCTGCCCGTGGGGTCACAGCCTCCTTGGGGCACTCCCCTGCTCTGGCGTGGGGCCCTCCATGGGCTGCAGGTGGGGATCTGCTCCCCCGTGGACCTCCATGACTGAGGGGAACAACCTGCCTCACCGTGGTCTTCACCACAGACTGCCAGGGCACCTCTGCTCCAGCACCTGGAGCTCCTCCTTTCCCCTTTCTGCACTGACCCAGGTGTCTGCAGGCTTGTTGCTTCCACACATTCTCATTTCTCTCTCCAGCTGCAGGTTCCTGTGCAGCTGAGGTTTTTTTCCCCTTCTTAAATATGTTATCTCAGAGGTGCTACCACCATCACCGATGGGCTCAGCCCTGGCCAGCAGCAGGGTCTGGCTTGGAGCTAGCTGGAATTACTTCTAACAGACATAGGGGAAGCTTCTAGCAGCTTCTCACAGAAGCCACCCCTGTAGTCCCCCTGCTAGCAAAACCTTGCCTTGCAAACCCAATACACTATGAAAGAGTTGAGCAAATAGGTCTCAGACCAGAGGACAGCCAAAGCTATTAACTGACCTGCTTCACCACCTAAGGTGTGTCAGACTAAAAGTCTGAACTGGTACAACTTATCTCTTCAATTCAACAAATAAAACCCATGCATCAATATAAACTCATGTCCCTCTGTTCACCTCTAGCATCATTGCCACTTTTGCACACTTGCCAATAGACTCCACATGACCACATCTTGGGTTTTGCTGTCACCTACCCAGCACTACGTCTGTGTCTCAGGACACGTTCTAGGGCACTGAGATGAGACTGAGGGAGAGACATTTCCTTAGGATGGGGACTATCTCTAGGTCCATGTTTGTAGCTCTCCCTAGACCCTGACGACAATTTTGATACAACATTTAAGGCACTCCTACAAACAAACAAAATACAGGGCAAAAGCAAGAGCAGAGGGGAAAAGAACTTTCTTCCCATCCTGCTGATAACATTATAAAAAATATCACACAGAACAGAATTACATAGAATCATTTAGATTAAAAAAGACCTTTAAGATCATCAGATCCAACCATTAACCCAGGACTGCCAAGTCCAGCTCCCACCCAACTTGGTGCCATCTGCAAACTGACTGTGGGTGCACTCTATCTCCTCGTCCAGATCATCCATAAAGACATTAGACAGGACTGGCCCCAACGCTGGGCCCTGGGGACACCCCTGTGACCGGCCACCAGCTGGATTTAGCTCTTTTCACCACAACTGGCCTGGCCATCCAGCCATTTTTACCCAGTGAAGAGCACACCCAGCCAAGCCATGAGCAGCCAGTTTCTCCAGGAGAATGATGTGGGAAATGGTGTCAAAGCCTTTACTAAAGTCTCAGTAGACAACATCCACAGCCTTTCCCTCATCTGCTAAACAGGTCACCTTGTTGTAGAAGGAAATCAGGTTCATCAAGCAGGACCTGGCTATGAAAGCCTGAACTCCTGGCTGTCCTGCATGTGCCACACGATGGCACTCAGGCTGACCTGCTCCGTAACCTTCCCTGGCACCAAGGTCAGGCTGACAGGCCTGTAGTTCCCCTGATCCTCCTTCCTGCCCTTCTTGTGAATGTGTCACCCTGGCTGAGCTCCCGTCTGCTGGGACCTCCCCGGTGAGCCAGGGCTGCTGGTAAGTGATGGGCAGAGGCTCGGTGAGCCCTTCTGCCAGCTCCCTCAGCACCCCGGGGGATCCCGCCTGGCCCCACAGGCCTGTATGTGTCACAGCGGTGCAGTGGCTCACCGACCATTTCCCCTGGGATTATGGGGGCCTCATCCTGCTCCCTGTCCCTGTCTTCCAGCTCAGGGGGCTGGTACCCAGAGAATGACTGGTCTGACTATTAACGGCTGAGGCTAAGGTGGCACAGAGTACCTCAGCCTTTTCCTCAGCCTTTGTCACTATGTTTCCCCCCACAACCAATAAAGCATGGAGAGTCTCCTTAGCTCTCCTTTTGTTGCTAATGTCTTTATAGAAAGATTTTTTATTGTTTTCTACAACAGTAGCTGGATTAAGTTCTAGCTGGGCTTTGGCCCTTCTAGTTTTCTGCCTGCATAACCTCACAACGTCCTTGTAGTCCTCCAGAGTCACCTGCCCCTTCTTCCAAAGCTCATAAACTCCTTTTCTTCCTGCGTTCCAGCCAAAGCTCTCTGTTCAGCCAGGATGGTCTTCCCCACTGGCTGGCCCCTCGGCACATGGGGACAGAGTGCCCCTGTGCCTTTAAGATGTCCTTCTTGAAGAATGTCCAGCCTTCCTGGACTCCTTTGCCCTTCAGGACTGCCTCCCAAGGGACTCTGTCAACCAGCTCCTGAACCAGATGAAATCTCCCCCTGGAAGTCCAAGGCAACAATTCCGCTGACACCAGTCCTTGCTTCTCCGAGAATCAAAAATTCTCATCATTTCATGATCACTATGCCCAAGACTGCCTCCACCCACCACGTCACCCACCAGCCCTTCTCTGTTCACAAACAGGTCCAGCGGGCACCTTCCCTAGCTGGCTCCCTCACCAGCTGTGCCAGGAAGGTCTCCTCCACACACTCCAGGAACCTCCTAGCCCGTTTCCTCTCTGCTGGATTGTGTTTCCAGCAGACAGCTGGTAAGTTGAAGTCCCCCATGAGAACGAGGGCTAGTGATTGTGAGGCTTCTCCCAGCTGCATATAGACTTTTTCGTCTGCCTCTTCATCCTGGCTAGGTGGTCTATAACAGGCTCCCACCATCATACCTGCCTGTTGGCCTTCCCCCTGATATACACTCAACCCTATCGCCCCTAACATTAAGCTCTAGACAATCAAAACACTCCCTAACATATAGGGCTACCTCACCGCCTCTCCATCCTTCCCTAGCCCTTCTGAAGAGTCTATAGCCATCTATCACAGCACTCCAGTTGTGCGAGCCATCCCACTGTGTTTCCATGACTGCAACTCTGTCATAGTTCTCCTGCTGTGCAATGGCTTCCAGCTTCTCCTGTGTGTTGCTCATGCTGGGTACACTGGTGTAGATGCACTTCAGTTGGGCTATTGATCCCTCTGCCTTTTTTGGGGGGACAAGCCTTAATTTCTATGTGACTGTTGTCAGGCACTTCTGTGGTTTCTAAAGCATCAATAATCCTTCCATCTTTGCTGTCACATGGATCTCCATCCCCTACCTCCACTGAGACATCAGAGCAAAGGGCCTCGTTAGCACAGTCCCTCAAACTTTGGTGTGCCACCCTCAGGCTTATCTCTAGTGAGCCTGGTCTTATCCCTTCCTCCTTTCAAATGTAGTTTAAAGCTCTTTCAATGAGCTCAATGACCAGCAGTGTGGCTGGGGCTTTTTAGGAAGGCATCATCTGTGTCCTGAAGGGCTCAGGTCCAGCAGGGCAGCTGCAAGAAGCAGAGCTGCAGGGTTTCTGCTATGGAACCTTTTTCCTCTGAAGCTGCTGAGAGCAATTCCTCAACATGAGGGCTAATAAGCCAGTCCTGTCTATGTTCTGCAAAAATTGTAAAAACAGACACAATTTCTGTTGCCCCTTAGCTGTGTATGTCCCCAAGCATACAGCTGTACATGGCAGGAAGGCAAAGCAGGGAGTTCATAAGCTTAATAACCATTTGACTTTCACAAATACTTTCTGCTACAAGATGCTGAACAATTTAAAAATGTTCCAGTATTTATACTGCATCCCAGATTAAATAACTGTTGTCATTTTCTGCTTTCATTGTTTTAATAGTCAATTCAATTGAAAATAGACCCATTAAAAGTATTCATTTGTAAAATATTGCACTATAGCTATTTTTTTTTATTTAGCAGTTCTGAAAACACCTACCAAGTGATTGCCATTTAAAACCCACTTAAAGGCCAATTTACACAACATTTGTGCTTGTGTAAATAAGGTTTGCTGTTATGCTAATGTGCAATTGCACCACTTGTGCTGTTTTGAAGGATAATTCACAATTTTAAACTGTGCTGTATGACAGAAGAATTCAAGGATGTTTTAATCACAGCTTTCCTTAGCATTAATCAGATGTAAAAGCACATACTGTTTTGTCTGCTGCTGAGAAGCAGGCAGTGCAGAGACAAATGACTTGAAGGAGATTTACAGTTTTTCTACCACAGATTTCCAATTAAACCTGGGGTATTTAGTTAATACTCTCAACTGGAAATCTCATGATAGAGGCAATACACAGGAAGATCCATAACACTGGGAAAAAAAAACAACAAACAACCAAAACCCTAAAAACCAACCTGCACAAATATGCTAACAGTTGTGTTTCTATTTCAAATAACTGTAATTTTTCCTCTGGGCATTGCTGCAGATTATGCATTTTCCTTCATGATTTTTTAATGAAGGACTAATTTACCTATTGTCCAAGTGCATTATAGACTGTAAGCATGATTATTTAATTCAGCACAAAATCCCCCATGTCAAGAGTAATTCATATTTACTAAATGTTTATAAATTAGGTAACTAAATCTTCACGGCTGAACGCCAACTTGTACTAAGACTTATTTCTTTTCTTCATAGAAATTTCTGTAAGTGCTTATAGCCATACTGAGGAACTGATAGCAACAATATATTTACAAATCATCTGCTGAGACCATATAAACTCTATAAAGAGGGTTATTTTTAATTATAGGTTTATACAGTGGCTAGCAAAATAGGATCCTCATGCATGACAGCAGTAGCTATGGGCTAGTGCAATTCAAATAAATACTGATAATGTGTATACATTAGAGTACAATCACATAAAAGTTGGAATAAATACAGTAGTAATATTCCTCTGCTCCCACTCATTTGAGAGTCAATCTGCATATTGTTTCCTCTTCAGAAACCCTTTTGCAACATAGTTTGCCAAACCCCTGGATTGGGCTGAATTTAAAAATGTGCTTTAAGGGTTTCTGTTCAGCTGTTACCATTAGACTGTTCAAAGACTCCTGTGAGCCTAGCAGTTGTTTACCTTTGTGTTTCACTCCCTGGCACAACACCCTATAAACCCCGTGTATTTAACCATTTAAATGTAGTGCAGGTTTAACAGACACATACTTTAGGAACATTGGATGAGCTTTTTATTCTACCTATCCCTCCTCCAAAAACCATTCACTAATCCCTCCTCTTTATTTTCTTGCTGCTTGCTTTTGCAGTTGCTGATCTGATCCCACCAGCTCTTCTCAAACTGTCCCCATTCCTCCAGATGGGGACCCCAGACACTAGCATTCACACCAGCAGCCAAGCTTTCAGGAGCACATCCCTGCCCTTTTTGGGGGCTAGAAAGGTGTCAATATATGTGGCTTTAGAGCATCATTGCACCATTTATGCTATGATGTTTAAACACTACGGGACCTTCTACTACCAAATATGTATCTCCTTGCCAAGATATGTCTTTACCTTGTACCCACCAGCAAGATGCAGCAGCATGCCCTGCTGCAACAATATTTTTCTCATCTAACACGGTGCAGGGTCCGCACATACTGCACCCGGTCTTGTCAGAGAGTCATTTGATGAGTGGGAAGGGGCTGGGAGCCACACCACAAAAGCCACCTACATTGTAGCACTACGATTTTCAGGAGCTGCACTATCATATGCCTCATGCATACAATGCTGCAGCTTATCCTAACATGAGGTTTAGGTGAGCTGACTCATATTGCTGATAAATCGAGGCTCAAGAAAATGTTGCAGCGCAATGGATGGAGTGGAGCTGGTCATCTGTCAGCCAAGATCTCGGCTCAGATTTTATTAATATTCATGGTTTAGAAGGCTTCCTTAAATGTATGTGCCTCTTCAAAACACTCATTCCTGCTCAGTATCTACACTTGAAATAGTGACTTTTAGCAGTGTGGCTATAAAATAAATTCTCACGCAAGTCTTCCTTACAACAATGATGTGTCTGTTCCTTAACATAGCTCCTTGCCTATAATAAATTTAATTACCCACCATTTATGGAAACCAGGAGGAATGTAGGCATAAATTGCTGCTGATCTGAAGGGAGGAGGTGGGTCTCAGTGCTGCTAGAAGCTGTCCTCAGCACTGAAGAATATCTCCAAGTTTTCCCTGCAATGCTATTTCCGTGTTCTCTCTGCTCTTTTTCCCCCTTTAGCTAAGGTATCCGACAGCAGACAGAGAGAGCCCTCTCCCCGTGCATAAAGGCTGCAGAAGGCATGAGGCAGTATGGCCAACGCAAGCTGTAGGAAGGAAGATCTGTTCAACCCTTGTAGGTACATGAAGCTTCCTTGGAGCTGGAACTACTGAGTCCTCAACCCATTCAGAGCTGTTTGGGTGGCATTCCCATATCCTAAATTTTGCTCTGCCTGGGAAAAGGACTGGACCTCAGAAGAGTGATAAAAGGCTCAGCCAGCCTTCTGAAGCATCTCAGACTCTATGGGATTGAAACGCTTTAAAAACCACCCTTGACAATATATTAAACTATTTCTGTCAATGCTTCTACAGCTCATCTGATAGATACTAATGGCTTCAACCAAGAGTCCTATTTAGCATGATTATTGTTTTCATTTTTTAAAATGCACTCCATGCTCAGTTAGTGCTAGACACACCTTCATTACTCCTATCTGTTTGGAGAATCACAGCCTCCAGACTGACATATGAGACATCTCAGGATGGCTGAAAAGCAGTTCATTACGTGAATACATCACATATCCTGGTAACATCAATTGCAGTAACAATTCTTAATGCAGCTAATAAGGTGTTAAAAGTCTCTACTGTTTTTTTTTGTTATCTGACTTGTTTAAGATACCAAGCTGGGTTTTCATCACTTCTCAGAGGAAGTTTTAGCAGATTTAGTCTTCATTAAAAATATATATATTCTCTAGGTATGCATTTTTTTTCAGAGATTCCTCTACCCTTACAAAGCAAAGTGAAAAGTGCTGTGGAATTACTGAGTACAAAATGATCTGCCAGTTGGAGCGAATACAGATTGCAAGGCACTTTCTTGATCATTGACAGCTGTGGATGTTTATGTTGCAATCCTACAAAGAAAGAAAAATCTGGACTACTTTGTTCTTGATGTCAAGATTGGTTTAAAGGAGTAGCCATTTGTTACATGAGGCGTAGGCAACAGAATAAATCTAGCACTAAAGAATAACCACTCCAACATCCTCAAGTACTCTTACCCAATATCACCCTTTCTGGATGGCAAGACCCACGTGCTCTCTTTTCATCATTTTCTATAGCTCTCAACACATGGAATTTAGGTCAGAGGTGCCAAAACCATTCTATGGAGAGGAGCGAATTCTAGTTTAAATGATATTAGATATTAATCTAAAATAACACGCCTCAACTCCCAGCACAGCAGATTTCCCATACACATCAGTGAGAGGTTTAGACAAAGATTAAAGAAAAGGTCTACTCGCAACACAACCACATTTAGTCAATAAGAGCTTAGTAGTCTGCTGGGTCCTACTCTGACCCAGTCTGTGACTTTGGCTGCACAAACACACCTTTTAATGACTGAGCCCAGATCCTGGGATCAGGAAGCAAAGTTGCATGTGCATACATTTTCTAACTTTAACTCATCAAGCTCCATCCCAATGGATTGGTCCAGTGTTAGCGATCTGCTTCTCTCCCCCTTCCACCTCTGCTTTATGTTGCTCACAGTCCTTTTTGTGAGGGGAGAAATCAAAGGAAAATACAGATAGCTAAAGGGTTTTAAAGTAACAGGAATCCATTTTACTCCACTCCTGTAAGAATCAGAATTATAATGGAATTTCGTACTAACTTACCATGGCTGTGAGACATTCCAGCTTATGACCTGAACCCAGCTGCTTTTTGGACGTGCAATCTGTATGAGGATTTCTAGTCTTCTGTTCCTCAGCATCAGTCCTACATGCCAATGAGAACATAACTCCAGTTTCAGGTGAGCTCAAGTCCTTTACACAAGCTGTGTTTGTACATTTTATGGAGATCCCAGGGCAGGGTAAGTCATCCACACAGACAAAACTACTATAGATTATTCACTTGATACCTTATTTAGCACTTCTTTTCACTTTGGCTTTTTTTCCTTGCCAGCTTCTTTCCTCAACACTTCTACCTGGGTTTTTGAGCTTGTCCATGTGAGGATGTTATATGGGATTAATTTAATTTGTTCAAATTAAGTTACCATACCACCACATATAGTCTCTTGGGGGACAAAAAGTACAGATGGTGTGTTAGGCTGCAGGAAAGTCACTTTCCTGGGCAAAGCAACCTGTCTTCTCCTGAAGACCTGTGGGGCTCTGTTGCTTGCAGCTACATTTCTGGCAGCAGGCTTACCTCCTGCCTGGCTACCCACAGCAGCTTGTCTGGATACCTTCCTGCTTGCCCTTGCCTGAGGTCTGTCTGGACTCCGTTGTCATTCTGGCAGAATGCCATGTTATGGGGAATACATCACTTTTTCAGATGTGAAGCTGTCGGCTCCTTCTGGCATTGCATCACATCAGATGGATCTCCACTGCAGGATACAGAAGATTTGTGTCTTTCTGTGTACAGCCAGCCTGGAAATGCTGCATTTTGGAGATGTACCAGTACCTGGGACAAGCTAAGTCTACACATTCATTGGATCTTCTCTCCTTTTCTGTCTCTAGCTCCACTCATGAAACAGCTTCATGAATCTAATAAACATTTAAATATGGATCCAAGCCTCAGTTAATTTTTGCCTTCTTAGTCACATGATGGGAGAGAAGCCATGGGGCTCTACACCACGCTGTCTGTATCATAGCTACACCCACACTAGATTAATGCTGGCTGTATCGAGTGGTGATGCACAGACTTAACGGTCCCCAATGAAACTGGCAGATGTGGAGAATTCATAGCTGTTTCATTGTGCTGGGCAGGCTGCAGATATGTCATATTGTCCCAGTTAGGCTCCAGTCTTGTACCTAAAGTAACTTGGATAGCTCATTTTTGGAACACTTGGTCCCCAGAAGTCAGCCGGCATTCTCAAGGGCACACAATAGTGCTCATACTGCTCCAGCCATTACTTTGGAGTGACCCCAAGAGACAGCAGCTCAGCCTCAGGAAGGATGACTGCTCTTTTTTTCCATCCTGTGATCAAACATAGTAATTTTTCCCAGATGTGAGGTTTATGGTGTCATTCTGCATTGCGTCAAAAGTGGAGACACCTGACGTTCGTGGCTACGGCCTATGCTGAACAGCTTTCTAGTCTCAGTCTATTTTGTCACTAGTCTGTTTTCCCTGAGAGCAATCACCAGGGAGGTACCAATGACCAGAAAAGGTCTAAAGTATCAGATATTGAAAAACCTGCTGATGGCAGGACTGAGGATGGCACTGGACAAGACTGCTTTCCCTCTATGTCGGATTGTATCTGTTCTGGCAACAAATAAGAGACTTTCAGTTTCCAGACTGTCAGTACAGCACATTACACAAACATTAAATTCCCTTAAAAAATAAAAATCTCAATGGCTGAGTTATAAACTCTTCAATGATAATCGTAATGGAAACATTTATATATCTATACAGCTATAATGGGATTGCTGCAGTAATCCTACACTGTTTATGGTGCTGATATTTTAAATAATACATTCCATATCTTTTACTTTTCCCCTTTTTTCATGGTGCTGTACACACTTTGCATCCTTTCAGTAACAAACACTGAGCAAAGTGCACCAGTAAATTATTTCCTCTTTGAATCCTTTCACCAAAGAAAAAAAATCTATGTGCACACACAGCATCTTGAGTCCAGCTAGTTAATCAGTCGCATTATTATTACCACCCACCTCATCCTGCTAAAAAGCCAGATTTTTCTACCATTTGTGCTGCTTTTAATCCATAGGAAGTCAATTTTCCACTCATATATTAGTTTATTTTATATTTTCAAATTGATTCTACTATACATTGATTTCCTGTTGTGTGTATTGTATCCTGAGCTAGGATTATACGTTTAGTAGAAGTGGATATTCCTGCCACATAAAGGTTGCTTCAGCTCTATAGGACCCTTATCTTGAAAAGGGAGAGTCCAATTTTATTGAAACAGCTAAAATCCCACTTAATTGAATTTTTTTTTCTAAGATGTACAAGCTTAGAGACTTTGGGTTTCCAATTCAACTTCAGCTTCGCGGTGTTTAAATTTCCAAACCCATAAAGACCTTTATGAAAAAGAACTTACAAATATTGTATTTCTGATATGGTGAATTACTAGAGAAGCTCAAGGTAAGAAGCAGTGAAATATCAATACTTTGTAGAACATCTTTTGATCATGCTGGCTTTTCATGGCCTGTTTAACACATTCCTATGGAAAAAGATCATGTTTGAACCTACATTTTACAATGTTAGAGCCCTGAAATGTTGCAGAGTAGCATTAGGGCTGTGCACTGGAACAGAAAGAAACACGCTACCTGGCTACATTTGATGCAAGAAGATGAGGCAACAAGAAATCCTAGTTTTGGGGTGAAGTTTTTGGCCAAGCTTGCAGCCACAGGGGTTTTGTCTTGGAAGTCCAAGGAGTTTGAGCTGCCAGCACAACAAAAATTTTCCCTGATTAGATTACTGCTTAGATTGCCTCTAGTGTTAATTTGTAAAAATGATATCCTTGCTTTTCCTTAGTTCTTAGGTAAAAAATAGGCCTTGGAGGGTTTTTTCTTTTGTTTCAAAGAAAAGCCAAAGTTCAGAGGAAGCCACTCACCTCCCTAGTCCAGGTGCCTGCGTTTGGTTTTGCACTGTTACTTGGCCCACCCCAGCCAGCTCAGAGGATGCCATGCTTATGGTGCCTGTTCTCACAAATAGACAGGCTCAGGTTCTGTAAGTGTCACTGCGAGCAGCTTTGCACCTTTGCCTGGATTTCAGCCAGCCTTTGCTGCCAGAGCCCCATGCAACGGATCTGTCTGCAGCATCAGACCCTCCACCGCTATTTCGGTCTCCGACCTGTGCCTGCTTGCAGCTCCTCCCTGCACAGCACGATGCACACCCATCACCCCATACGCCAGCGGTAAATACAGTATGAGCAGAGATGTGCTCAGGAACAAAACGCAGTGAGAGGTGTGCTACAGCATCGCTACCCATAGGGTGTGTAAGCCGGCAGCTGGGCATGCAGCTGTGCTCACGCCGCCAAAGCCTTTAAAGATGACCATATAGTTTATATGTTGAACACTGAGGACAGCTGGAGGCAGGGGGACCTATGCAGACACAGAATTAAGTAACAAAGGTAATATATGGATTTGGATAAAATTATTTTTGCAAAAGCAGGGTTTCAGTTGAACTATTCAGTATTTAGTGTCGTTCTATGACAGTGGAGAATCAGACCCCAAACTCATAGGTCCATGAAGCTTGGACAGCCAAGCTCCAAAGTACGATGCCATAAAACCTCAGGGCCAGACTTTTCTTGTGAGTTTACCTCCTTCAAAGCCACGGAAAGCCAAGTGCAGTCCTGCCATCCTGAATTCAGCATCATTTTGCAACCACCTTGCACCAATGACTACGCATTATGCACAGCAACAAAGGACGTGGTCCTAGTGGCTCAGAGGAGGCTTGTGATGTGATTTCTGGCCTTCAGCTTATAGGTACTTAAGAGACTGCTGCATAAAGCCCAGACTCTGGTAATTGCATTAGAGAGGGCTAAATGTGAGGCCCAGAGGATAAATCTTGCTGCCTGTTGTGCTTGCATGGGGAGAGAGGAGGTGCAGAGCATCCTCCCCTCCCCACACAGAGCAGTGGTAGCAGGGCGGGGCTCCCTGAGGAGGTGAGATGGTGGGCTGCTGCAGAGGGAGAGAGGATCCCTCTTCCCTGACAAGCAGATTAGGGGCAGTCTAGTTCCACCTAGATAAGAGGAAAATTTGGTCAATGCTGCTGGGCGAGCAGCAGTGACCTACTCTGAGCAGAAGTCAGTGCTGGATTAATTATCCTCCTTTTTCTGGCAGCAGCAAGGGAAAGCTCAGCCCTGTCATTTCTTAGGAAGATCTGCATTTTGGCACCAGAGGAGGAGTGGTTCACGGATTTGCCTCTCTGGGGAGTCTGTGCCTGTTTGTAAGGAGTCAAGGTGCTTTTTGCTGGGGTCAGCCAAAGCAACTTTGCCAAGGAAATGCAGAAGGAAGGCAACAGAGGAAAGCACACATGCATTCAGCACACAGATTTCAGACAGGTCTCCTGCATGCTGTATGCCCATTTCTGCTTTACTTCTTACCCTGGGTTCTTTGCACTTTCACCATCATATAATTCAGACCCAGGCTCTCTGCCCCTCAACCTCCACATGTAAAAACTGTTCTTCTCTGTCACCCCATTTCAACACCAACACCATCTTTTTTTTTTTATTTACATTGTTAAAAGACTCAGATCATAAGTATCAGAGACACGGCAGCGAAGCCACATGGTCATGCTATTATACCCTTCTGGCCCTTTGCCCCTTCCCCTCTCCCCAAGCCCCCATAATGCCTTCTGGGTTTTGTTCACTTGCAGAGACCTTAATTATTTAAACTGCAAACTCATTGGGAGAAAAGACTGCAATTTTTGTGTGTGCACTTATTAGCACCTTTCAAGCAGCACCACATAATTAATTAACACCAATCATATGAAAGTGACTATTTTTATTCGCTGCATGCTTTTTAAGTAGTAGAGGAGAAATCCTATTTCTCAACAGAAATTACTCCTTTCCAGACATATGTCTCTGCAGAGGCAGATATTTTTGGTTTAGTCAGTTTTGTACTTTCCCCATTGAAATATAGTCACAGCTTCCCCTCCACTATTCCCCTAAGTACTCTGTAAATAAAAAGAAAAAAACCCCACACCTAAATCTGCCCCAGAGTGGAACGTCTCTTTTAAAATGTCACTGTGTTCATTTTCAGAATCCTCTTCTGCATGGTTATCTCAGTGCTCTTTACATTTGCTACCTTGTTAAGCCCCCACTGTGGTAAATAAAACATGAAGAGAAATAGAGAAAAATGTAAGGCTTTTATTTACTCTCATTTTTTGGATATATTTCTCTAGATGAATGCTTCTCCCTTTAATGAAACCCTTGACTGCTCCAGTGGTGAATGTGATTTAAGTACAGTGGAGACAGCTATGATTCACAAACCCTGTTCTACTCCAGCACTGACCGTTATCTGATGCCTCTTCATGCACAGTTGCCCAAATGACAGTTTAATGGCTCACTGTAAAGGCTAGTTATTTTGTATCTCTATCCAGTGAAAATGGCTAATGGTGATAAGGAAAGGAAAAAACAAAGCAATTGCTCAGATCTTCAGACTCAGCCGAGCTACTTAGCACGTGCTGAGAGCCTTCAATTAATTATTTCTTCAGTCCAGTGAAGCACTCCAAGATGATTTTAAAACTCACCAGCTGCACTAGGAGTCTATGTTAACAGGGTGCAAGGAACTAAAATTGCACATGAGCAGTGCTAACGGGTTTACTAGGGATGTGCTGATCATACCTATATTCACAGAAATAAACATCAAAAATACCCTAAGCTGATTTAAGAGGAAAACCAAATGCAAAAATATCCTCAGCTCTTCCCTCCTCTTTACTTTGCAGAGAGGAAAGACAGATAAATAGATGTTGAAGTAAAATACAAGAAAAGTAATATGTCTGTCTCAAGAGACAAAGAGATTACTGTCACCATTACGCTGCTCACTTGTGGTGATTGCATGTGTGCACACGTGTGTGTATCCTTGTTCGTGTTTCTGCCTATTAAAAAAAACGACAACCAAAACCAAAAAACAAAACAGAGAAGGAACAGAGTAAGTGAAAATGAAAGAAAAATCTCTAAGGACCCAATTCAAAACTTTAGTTAAATATACTTCTGATTTTCAATACTTGAGTCTTCTCTATATGGTTATGGTCCATAGTGCAACAAGGATCAAATCCCAGATAGTGGTAATGCCCTTAGGAGATGCTACAAGGAAAAAATTGCTGACTTTAATCACAGCAGAATTGGCACAAGCCACACTCCGAAAGTTAAGATACTAAGTCAAATGTAAGAACAATTTGCTGACTTCACTTGTAGCAAAAACATACCCAGGTTACGAGTTTGGGTAACTTTTGCGTGAGGGGTGCAATTTAAATGTCACAGAGGATAAAATAAGAAAGGCGGCCTGATGGAAAAACTGATTCATTGAATCATAAATTTGTGAAAGTTTACAGTGAATAAATTTCAAAGATTTTTTTTTTTGGCTGGTCCAAACTGTACCACCTGTTAAGATTTAAAACACTGACTGTCTGCCTAGTAATGTTAGGTCTTGGAGTTTAAGCATAACAAGAATCTCTCTGAATAATCAGTTCAGGTCAATAATAAGACATCATTCACGGTCGCATCATGGTGCAGCTTGAAACCATCCTAAGCCTACCTTACCTTGCCTGAAAGATATATGCTCCTGAATAGTAAAACTGACAAATATGTGATCATCCAAACTTCTGCAGGGCAGGTGTCAGTGCAGAATGACCACTTCATGCTTTCAGTTCTTTAATAGCATTTAGTGGGGTTGGGTGTTTTGTTTTGGTTGTGTTGTTGTTTTTTTTTAATGGCCTCCCTACCTAACAGAAAATATTCTATTGAGGGAATAACTTGGAATTGACACTTTCAGTTTTCAAAAACAATACCACAATAGCTGGCAATAAGGGTTTTCCCCAAACCAAACCATGCCTACAGTCACATCACAAATAATTTATAACAAACGGCTTTGGAAACCTCTTCAGATGAACTAAAAATATCACCCTGTTTGTATTAACACCAGTGCCTTCACAGAGAGTAAGCAGGAAAGGGGGTGAACTGGAGATTGCAGATTAGCCAGTCCCAGGACCAGGATCAGTCTGCCCCAGGATCCCCTCACATAAGCACAGACCTGAAATTTCTCATGGAAACGTCAACGTAATTTTACTGCTGGGTGTGCAGGTTTTGCACATCTTGTGCTTTCAAAATGATCCATCTTGATAAATTTTGCATCACAACAGATTACAAAAGAAGTGCTGATTTGTTTCTTACCCCTGTTTCAGAGGTGACATGCAGGAATGTTCCCTTCAGTGGTGCACATTGGGAAGCCCATTAGCTGTGCCCAGGGTCTCCCTTTCAGGAGTGTCTAACAACTGAATAAGAGATGTGAAGAAGAGAAATCTTGTTACTCTTTTGGAAAATCAATAGACCCCATGCTGAATAACTTCTCTTCACGTTTGAGCCCAGAGCCTAATCTTTACAGTCAGTTACCTATAACCATCTAAATCCACTGTCACCAAAATACCTATTTGTGCAGCGCAATGCTAGTTCAGTAACCGGACTGGCATCAAGCTAACGTTCATGTGCCTTAGCCTCACATTCAAATATTTCTCTTTAAACTCTCTAGGTCTGAAAATTGAGTCCCAGAATGGATCTGGCTTTCCAGTGCCCCACAGCTGAGGATGTGTGTTAGCTGTTAGCAGCACACAAACACAGCTAACCTGTCATTTCCAGCTTCAGCAGCCTTCAGCAGTACCTGCACTCACCCTCACTAAGTTAAGCTAAAACTTAGGATGATATGAGCATGACAGCTTTCCCCCATCAGCTGTGAAGCTGGCAGCTCATAACACTGGTAATTGCCTATGTCCTCCGAGACAGAAGATGCACGTGCAAATGTGTTCAGAAGTGTGCAGATGCCAGACTAGGAGTGTAATGTATCTGGCTGTTTTATTCCCTATATCCTTATCACTTGCTATCTCTGTGTATCACACACAGAGCATGTTTCACTTCTTTGTCTTGATCTTCAATGTATGGATCTCTTTTATTCAAAGGTACAATTTAACTTGAGAATTTCACGTTTGCTGCAGCTATTTCCCCTTGTACAGTCCTGTCCTCTGCAATGAATATGTGGTGTTAATTACCGAGAATTGCAGCTCTTGAATTCATGGGATAATTGATAATACCTGCATGCAGAAAATTCCCATCATGATGTTTTAAAGATTCAGTTAATTAGCCCTGTGTCTGGGAGATCAGGCATTAACCATTTGCCTTAGGAGTCCTCCTTCAGGCTTTTTCAGAAACCTGTTATTTAGCTTTTAGGGGTGATTAGTACAGAGAAAGCCAAGGGAAGAAGGCTGTGTGAGAGATGTTGTCACAAGGGAATAAGGAGCCCTTTGTCCTGTCATGAACTATCCTAACAAAACATTCAAATAGGATTTAATCACTGCAGTGGTCTGCTCACATTGCTCTTAGGGTTAGATACCGCCATAAATCATGCATAGCTTGGAGACTAAGGTGTCTTAAAGTTGTTCACAGCTGATTCTCCACTGCAATAGCAGATTGAGATCACTTATTGCTTTCCATGAGCTTTTTGGTGCAGCCACTCTGGCTCCTGTCTTTCATTCTTGAAAACCTAGCAAACCACAGAAAATAGGTCAAGAGTGCTTGCCTTATAAGCTCTGGTTTGGATGAAGTGTGCTAGCAGCTAAAAGCAGAATAGTTTTTTTACTGATGTTATAGTTCATGTTTGATTACATACTAGTAGAAGGGAAAGAAATTATCACCACTTTTTTATGTTACAAGGAATCAAAATCGATTTTCTTTCATATTATTTTTTTGCAATGGATATTCTGCCTAAAGATGGGTTTAGGCAATTTTTTTAAAACAAGCAAGACTACTTGAAGTATACCGATACCCAGTGGTTAGTTTTGAGCTTTTAATGATACAGTTATGAGGCAAGAAATTCCTATGATCACACTAACGTGCTTCAGCCATGGCCTGGGGAATAAGTCTAAGGAAATGAGAGGGTACTTTGAAGTTATGTTTCTTCTGTGATAGTTACAGAGATTGTTTGGGGTGGATTATATGACATAACAGCCCAAGGAATTTATTTAAATTATTAATTTTCTTTCCAGATTCACAACCGAACAGTCATGATACAACACAATGAGCAGAACAATAACTGCTTGTGCCTGCACTGGAGCTAGTCCTTTCAAAGCAAAATGCTCAATATTCAATTCTGGAGAAACCTGACTTACCAGCCATGGAAAACTGGCCATGACCCAGCACTCACAAAAGTCAGTGCCCTCAAGTGTAAATTGTGAAGATTTCGCAAAAACTGCAGATCATTTCACAGGGACCACAAAGTTCAGCCTGAGCCCATTCTTGCCTTTCAGAACGCATTTCTGCACAGACCTCCTTTTCCTCTTCATATATTTATTCATCAATAAAAATACAACAAAGTAATTACAAGTAATCGCTGGTAACCCCCAACTGTTTCAAGTATACAAACCTGTTACAAAAGACTCCATATCTAAATAATTAAAAAGTTAAAAAAAATATAATCACATTGAGTTGTCTGAAAGACACAGGTCAATATAGAAATAGTACCATTTTATCTAGAAGAAGAATTCACTTCCTGCTGAAGTCACGGGTGATTTTTCTACATGAGACCTGTAGCACTATGTCCTAGCAAAACAATTACTTAAATCATTTTCTTAATTATTAGTATCGTTGTGGCATATTCTTCTGCATGTTATGGAATAAAACTTTTCCAGCTCTCCCAGACTGTAGCATTCCCCAACACAGGTTTTCAGCATTGACCATTCCATCACATATTTGCATGTAGAACTACTGCAGCCAAAAGGATTTCTTCCAGTAACCCTAATTTGCAAAAAGCAAAGTTTGATATGATGCAAGTTTGATGCAAATGTAGTGTTTACTGTGTAGCAATTTGCATCGCAAAATGTAACAAATTGTAGCAAATTTAGCAATATGCAAAGCAGCTAAGCATTCCAAAAGTATTAGTTAAATCAGATACAAGGTTGTCCCAGGATGCAAATCAAACCAAAATATTTAAAAATCCTTAATTCTGTATGCAGTCAGAAAAACAAAACAAAAATATAGCCAACAGTATAACCTGTCCTCCCCCCAGAAACATCAGTAAAACTAGAGCAATTTAGTCTAGATGAAGACCTGTCCTACATACCACATAGACAAAACCAATCCCAAATGTAATTGAAATAATTTTTGAACTAACACCATTCATTTTCCTGTTACGAACTGCTCATGAGCCTGCCTTCATCCTGAGACTTGTTTAGCACCATTGACTTCCATGGTGTAGCTCTTGATTTATGATGGTTTAACATGTAAAATTTAGTAATTAGCCTTAGAATACTTGTTAACAAAAAAGAAAAAAGGCATCTGTACACATTATAGTAACTGCCAAGACACAGGATGGGATAATTTCATCTGTAGGAGATTAATACAACAGAATCAAGCCCAGCCTTTTTTTCAAAATATTTTAAACCTACCTTAACTCTGTTGACTTCATCAGAGTTGTTCCTTATGGACAAGAGATGACATGAACAGAGAAATGGACCTATATATTATGCTGCCAGCCCACAGAGCAATAGCTATTCTACGTTCTTTATAACGGAATTTATAATTTGCACAGAAGTAACTCAGAGGGCTGACGCACTGCTTGTGGGAACCGGTGCAGCTGGCCACTTTTATAAATTTGAAAGTGAAGGTTTTACTAGCAGCAGAAATTAATAAATACCCATTTCTTCTCTTCCCTCCCTCTCCCAAAATCAATTTAAAAATTGAGCTCCATTTTCCATCCGGTAACAAAAGACTGGTGTTCTGTATTGTACGCTCCTGCTCATATTATGAACGGCATGTCACATATTGCAAGGCTACACCTGCAAGGGAAAGAATGAAGGCTGATACAATCTACCCCAGGTTCTGCGATGTCAGGACACTTATCAGTCTGTAAAATGCAAGGGCAAGATCTAGGGTTTATTAAAAAAAAGGAAGAGAAAAAAATAAAGGAATACTGAATGAACAGATATTTTGTAGGCTTGTCTGAAGGTTTGTGAGGATGGCAATAAAAGCATGACATTGTTATTGGGAACATGCATGGCTCTTGGCATACACAAATCTCAGCTTACATTGTGGACACCAGTGAATTACATTCCCCATTCTGCACAAAGCTTTGCTGTTGGGATTTTTTATGAAGGTTCAAGGCCAACATCTTATAACCCCTTACGGAGCACTGAGAATATGAGGCTGTGCCTGCTGGTGGAGAAACTGGATTCTGAAAAGAGAAAGACCAAGGAACATATCTTTGATTTATTCTTTTTTTTTTAGGTTGATTCCATGTCTCACTTGATGAGTGAAACATCTCAGAGACAGGCTACTACCTTTCAGCTTTTTTCTTTTACCTTAAGTACAGCAGTTTAAATTGGGGAATGAGCGCCATAATATCTTTCTGAAAATAGCATGAAAGTTCAACCAAAAAGTATTTTGGCATGATCTCATCCTGACTATTCTTACTGATTGCTGAGTCTACAATACTCTATTTACTCCTGAGATCCATGTGCCAGGTCTACAATTTGCTGCGATGGCATACATGCAAACTAAAGCCCATATACAGTAGGGAAACCAATAGATACATATCACCTCCTCCCAGGAACCCCTCCAGATGGAGTTCTTCCAGTTATCTTTAATGGAAGCATTTTCTATTATAGTTGCAAGCCTCAGACAAGCATTGCCTACCATTAAGAAAGAAATTCCCAGCAGAAACACTCATTTTCTCCTCCAGGCTCCTACCAGCCAAGCAAGGAAATCAATAAATTCTGAAAATAAAAAGGAAAACCACTAGGTAGAGTTCTGATTCTGGAGAGGAAGGAGCACCAGAAATTCCCACGAGCTCTACCAAGCTCTCCACGCCAGGGTTGCTCGTACTCCAGATACTGTCATCGCAACCAAGATTGTTAAAAGTGACACCAATGAATAACCAAGTAGATCCTAACCCCACCTGAACTGCCCACAAACTGTGCCTACTTGCTGCTGCAGAGTGTCTGCCTGGGACCTTCCCAAGCCTTTCACACACAGATCTGGCAGCTGATGCCCAGCACTTTATCCAACCTTGCAAGCACTTAGGGATTTTAGACCCATGCTCCACTGCAAGGCTGTCTTGCTGTTAATTAGCACAAAAGGGAAAACATATGTGGCTAGTGCCCAAGGAAGACGAATAGTGCTTGCTACCCTGTATCCTTTAAGGGCTTCTACTTGAAAAACAACCAACAAACAAGAGGAAACATGATGCTATTCTCTTTCAAGCCATCTGGGTTCTTTAGAATATCTGCTATTAAGAACTTACTGCTCCCCACGATGCTATATTTATCTGTTTGAGCAGGTAGAATATATACAATCTACCAGGCAATTCACATAGCCATTTTAATAGCAGATTGTAATTCCTCAGCACTAGAAAAATGAAAGTGAAAGGTCTATGAATTATTACAAACCCACTCAATCTCTGGCCAGGCAGCAGTGCCCTGAACTGTAAAGGCTTTTTTCTTGTGTTTAAGTTACCATGGAAGATGAAATAGTCACACAGATGTACTGGCCAGTAGAAACTGGTATTGCTAGCTGTGTATCATCTATAAATACTTTTTTTTTCTGATTTATAACCTATCTCCACTTTCATAAATGGAAAAAAACCCTCAACCCCCAAGTCCAGAAATGGTTTCTGGTTTTTTTTTTTAAGCACAAACTTTCTCAGTTGAAGTTTTCTTTTTCCAAAATAATATTCAAGATTTTATTTTGTGAGAATGCATCAGATTATGCATTGTACTGCTGTGTGAAAATAAAACTTATTTCTGTTACAGTGAAGTTGTTTCCTGCTACATGAATATCTCCCAATACATCTTGGCTTCAGACCATGTTGTTTTGCAGCGTGTTATCTTACTGACTTTCTCAAGGATCACTGTAAGGCTTGGCATGTAAACTAAATGTTGACTGAGTCTCTCCTCTAAAGTAAAGTCCAGTTTCTAATCTCTGGTGCACCAAAGGTTCTTTCTTGCAGGTTGATTTTTGTAATTGGCTATAGGATGTTGCATGGGAGTATCTAGGAAGAAAATGCTACTGCAAAGAGGGAGGGATGCTCTATAGGACAAGTCACCAAACTGAGTGGCAAGAGTCCTAGACCCACCCATGGGTTTAGCCAAAGACCTCATCAGTGACACTGAGGTGCTGCCCCTAGGTCAGTGCTGTACAGATAACACTCACTATGGACCATGCAGCCCTTAAAATGTATCCAGGCAAGGGGACAGTAAGGGGTTAAGCATTGCCATGCTTACTGCTTCACAACAAAGTGGGGGAAATAAACTCCACCATCAGGAGAAGGGCCACATTCTTCTCAACAGAACTGGGCAGATATCTGCTTTACACACAGGTGCTGTCCTGAGACAGGAGCTGCAAGAAGGCCTGAGATTTCTGGTGCACACCCCCTGCTCTGCCGCTTGCCCATCCTGTGCACCCAGAGGGGCAAAGGCGCATGTGAGCCTTCAGAGGTGCATCACAGAATTATGGAAGGGCTGAATTTGTAACAGACCTGGAAGTGATCCTGTCCAACCCCCCTGCCCAAGCAGGGTCAAGCAACTGGAGGGTCACCAGCTCGAGCAGGATCATCTAGACCAAGTTTCCCAGGACTGTATCCATATGGCTTTTGATTATCTGCAAGGGTGGAGATGTGCTTCTCCCCAGCTGTCCCTCTCTTCAGCTGCTGTTAGACATGTGCTCAGGACCTAGTTACCAGGAGCTACCTATCATCTAGTAAAATAACTGGCTGCATCATTTCTTTTACACTACATACCAGGAGAGCATGAAAATTTGCAAAGATTGGCTGTACTAATTCTCAATCATCAAGAACGCCCTTACAGATCTCTGGCTGCTCCATCATCACATTGCACAATCAGAACAGGCTGAAGGCCTATGAGATGGTTTTCTGGCCCTCAGGATTGAAATACTATAGCTGGCACTTTCATGCTAATAATAATGCATACTGGACAGGATCCTGAATGTCTCAAACACACCACACAACTCATGGACAACATCTGCTGCCCTTCCAGCATGAAATGGTTGCTCATCATCCCAAGAAGAAACACTAAAATAGCAAAACTAGACTCAATGTCTTCCCATTGAAAATCAGGGAAGCAAGGAAGTTTTAAATCCTGTGCAAAATAACTCAACCCATCAGAAGCAGCAGAGTTTGCCATATCTGCTAATCTGTAAGTAGAAGCTAGGCCCAGGGAGATCTACTCCAGTTTTTCAAGGTACCCTTTTCATTGTCGGACTTCACAGAAAGGAACGTGTGTGACGATTTCACCTTGTTTGATTAAAACATTTGCATTGTAACTTGTTTGGGGTTAAAAAAGTATTAGGAACTTAATATTTCACATTGGTTTTGGTCTGTGAATTTTTGAATCATCTAGAGAATATGAGCTCCTTGATGAAAAGTACTATTTTGTGTTATGAACCAGAAAATAATGGCCTATCAGACTATAGAAAGTGGTCTAAAGCATCTATCTTTAATCTTCTTGTGTAAGTGTTCTAGACACTGTAATTTCCAATAACAATAATGGAATAAATACCTCATTAACCCCTTTAAAGCTTCCAACACCATGACAATATCTAAATGAACTGTCAGTGGAACAGGCATTGTTCAGTAAGACAGCAGACCAGAAAGTTAATATTGAGCTATCTCCCAATGAAGTAACTGAAATGTATTCTCATCCTCAACAACCTGATGGCTTATATATTGTCACAAAATGCAGAAGGGAAAATTTCAAAGAAGAGTCTTCTAAGTCCGTAAATCACCTCATGTCACTTTTCATATCAGCTTTGAAAAAAAGATAAAACAACACTTACTAAATTTTGGAAGGGAATGTTTGTTTAGAATTTATCTTACAGAAGAGCCACTGATTGAACTTCGTATTTACACATTTCTGATCCATAAACCTATTGATATTACACTATTCTCATCATAAATTAGTGTTCTGACAGACTAATACCCATTGCTGAGCTGAATGTCATAGATATTTATTGAATAGGAAGTAAAAGTGTAATATCTAGTATGAACAGAATATTCACATAACAATAAAAAGTATAGATTTGGCTTCAGGGAACAATTCACAGGGCCTGAATCCATCAGAAAGGAAAATAGGGAACTTGTGCAAAAAATACGAAGATTTTAATTATTAAGTACAGGCTTGTGGTGGAAGTGTCCAGATCAAAATCGAAGCCTGTGGGTGAAAAAATTAGGACCATATTATACAGGACACTGGACATTCTATTGACTTGAACACTATGGTAATAGCCACTGAGGTAAATGCACCGCAAAAGAGAAATAGAGAACAGGGAAAATAAAGCAAAGAGAAAGAATTGTGCTTTGCATGCAGGTGGGGAGAACAAAATATCAGTGATAAATTCTACCACACAGCTCTGAGAGAAGCATTTTACCCTGTAAAAGGGTGATGGATAGATTTCCTTGACGGAAATATCAAATAATGCTAAAGAAAATTTAGGCTGAGATTTTCAAAACTACCTACAAGAATAAGATAGCCAATTCTCAATAAAATATGTGTGTGTTTTAAACACATGTGACTCTACAAGGCTTTGCAAATTCTGTCTTAAATAAAATCAAATTTTTTAAATAGCAGCTACTGGTATATTATAATCTTGCCCAATCTATGGCACAATAAATCTGAAAAGCACTTTAGGTGCCCATCTGAAGTCAAAAAGCTTAAAAACCCATGTATATCTAACCTGAAATATCTTAATATAGGATGGATTTCAGAAGCATGGTAACCTGGGCTAAAAAACAAGCTTTCTAAATGCAGCTGAAAATTAGTCAGAAAAAAAAGATCAGCACCTCCAAATCAGAATTTTGATGTGAAAACTTAGACCTTAGAGAAACAAACAGAACAGTGAAACACTGGAATAAAATTGTAAGGACCGAGTAGCTATTATCCCTGAGACCAGGAGCTCACCTGAACCCTGAGTTATTAGCATAAGCCTTTTCCATTCAGACTCAGGAAGGAATTTTCTTTTTTTTTTTTTTTTCTTTTTTTTTTTCCTGGAAGCAAAACCAGCCTCTCAGGGTCCCTGTTGATGAAATATCTTGGAAAGATCTGTGGCTGTTACTACTAACTGCGTGTTACTATGTGTTACTACTAACTGTGACACTGTGAAGACTGACCTGGAATCGCACGTCCCCATCCCCTGCACCTTGGGCAAGACAGTAAGATGTGCAGTGCAAACTATTTAGCTAGTCTTTCAAAACATCGAGTGTGAGAGGCATTAACTTCCACTGCTTCACCATAATCACTAAGGCAATCACTAGGGCACTCACGTTTAGGTAGAAGCATGGCAAACCCACAAAGATGTATTTCATGGTCTCTTCCATTGTTTTCACAGATCAGATTTTCCCGGTGCTCATCACCCCTGATGTAAATGTGTTAACTTCAGGGAAAAACAAGGAAGATGTTCAGCCCATAGAAATCAGCTTATGCTAATCAAGTCTAAAGAGATTTCAACTTTAGAACACACTTTTTAAATCATGGGGTTTTAGGACCATTGTACAGGTCATTGTCTGCACTATAGCCAGCTCTGAAACACTCTGAGTTAGCAGCGAAGTGGAGATTCCAAAGGATGAGTTTAAGTTATAAACTTCAGAAGCTATTATGTTGCTACCCCAAAAAACCTCAGCACTAAACATCTCCCTTGAAGCCTTTATCTTGACCAGCAAGTAAATCTCTCTTTGTATCACTTCTATTTTTAACATTTTACAAACTGTGAAGCAACCATTACCATGCCTGTGTATGAGAAATGAGATTGTTATTGGAGGATGAATTAAAAACATCTTTATGAAGGGATTCAATCCAGAGCTGGATTTCTTCTGCTAGATACTTCTATCACTGGTCTTTCAAATTGCTTTGAGAAGCTGCTCACAGCGGACTTATGTGGGCATGGAATTGAACAGCATTGGCAACAGGTTTCTGTGCTTTTTTTCTCATTTTTAGTGGTCAGGTACTGTTGCTTAACCCATTGCTAGTATGATAAAAATGGCTTGTTAGACGGTCAGAAATCAGATCACCTCCCTCCCAGCCATAATAAAAAGCAGTACACAATGCAGAGCAGCTTTAGAAGCAACAGAATGGAAGAGACCAAAGCTGCTCTCCTTTCATCACCTCCCTGAAGCTGGGGGGATATCTGTCTTTGGTGGAGTCAGAGCCATCTTTGGGCATTGCTCAGGCTTTCCTCAGAGAGCTGATGCATTAAACCATCTCAAAACTCACTTATTTACTTACTGAAATGGACCAAATTGTGCCAATGGCTGATGTTTTCTTTAAAATGCCTTCTACTTCACAGCACCCAGGTTGTGGTCAGCCCTGTTGTGTGCTCTTGTCTCTTGCTGGATCTTTCCTGGAGCACCAGCAACCAAAGGGGGACCAGGGCCAGGACAGGGCTCTGGCCCTTTCTCTGCTCCCCAAATGCTGAGACAGTCTGATTTCCCCAGCATTCTGGTGTTCATCACGATGAACCAGGGAAGTTCAGATACTCAGTGTCTCTAATAGGGATCAGCCTGTGTGTAAGACTTCACAGCGACTTTGGGACAGAGTTAATTTCCACCACACTTCTCAAACCAGAAAAAGTGTCATTGAGCGGTTTTAGTTCCTTTGAACAGGAATTCCTGACATCATCTTTCTCCCCAGCCCCACTGGCTGCATGAGGACTTGCCAGCGTGCAGGTGCGCTTGCGCCCCTGCTATGATGAATCTCCCCTGCAGACCTGTTTGCCAGCCCCACTGCCAGCACAACGGTGAATAAAGCACACACAGATACATGGCAGCACAGACAAGCATGTTGCAAAGCTAGTGTTTCAATAGTTTCACTGTCCTTTCTCTCTTCCCTCCTCCTTTTCATCGTCTTGCCTTTCATCTTCACTTGTATCTCTGAGGAAACACCTTCTTTTGGGGACAACTTGGTTTTGCTGGGTATCAGGATAGAGCAGAAACCCAAAGCCTGCACACTAATTCACTGGCAGTCCAGTTCCTACAGCCTGCTGATTACCTTGATATTTTCTTCCTTTTCCAGCACCTTGGCACTGAGGTCTTAGGGACATAGGCAATATTTAATAATATAAGATGAAGTTCAGCAGGAGGAACACGAATCCAGCTTGCTCAGCTTTGACCACAAATCCCTTGCTAGGTCTGTTTTGTCTTCTATAGGGCTTTATTGAGACTCAGGGAAAACACACTTACCTGAGGATTGTCCCAGTCCTGCAAACAGAAGATCAAGTATGATACTGCATAAACTGTCCCCTCCATGACCCACACCCTGGTGTGGGATGAAGGTCTGGACCAGAGGATCTGTTTTCAGGGTTTGAACCACATTCCGCAGTGTTAGATGAGGTGGGATGGTTTCCAGACTTCATTATTTGTATTAGATATACTTTTTGCCCAAATTGTGTGACCTGGTCAATAAGCAATTAGTATTTTATGACAAAGTGCAAGTGGCAGTGTTAATAGCAGTTTGTAGCTACATGCACACATGAGAGCCGAGAATAATTTTTATGACTCCAGTAGAAGTGCATGTAACAAACAGAAGTCAATTTTTATGACCATAATGACTATGTCCTCTCAATGCCTGTAGAAAATAGCTTTACGCAAATCAGTTAATTAGTGTCCAAGTGCACTTGCTCACAGACTGTTCAGCTGTTCCATCTAATATTTGGAGAAGCTTTCAAAAGAGAAGTTTAATACATATATTAAAAAAAAAATTAGTAGCCACTCAAAATCTGTAAATGTAAAGTTCTAGACTAAAGTACACTTTAAAATAGTGGTTTACAATTTTGTAAGTCATTAGTTCTAAAATTTATACCACCAGACTTCTTTAAAACGGACTTTTAAACTTGAAGACGATAAAAATGCATTTGGTTATTGCTGTGACACCAAGTACTTGCACTGAAAATTTCAAACCCTCTGGATTTTAGTATTAACATTTATATTACCTCCATCTCACCCTATCAGAGTTGCATTCAAAACAAATGAGCTAACACTCCTTACGGCAATGTTATCATATTCTGCTCTTTATTATTTCTCTTGCTAAATATTTTCTTTCCTAAGACTCTCAAACTGATTTAATACCCTTCCTACTTAGCCTCTACCTTATGCACAGAAGTACAAGTCTTTTGCATCAATTTAAAGCCAAAGTGATGAATGGAATTTAATGATCTTTTTTGTACAGTTCTGTATAACACTAAACAATGGCCAATGCATTCATTCATGATCAGTTTTTTGCCTTGTTTTTAATTAGCTTCCTATCTGGAGGGGTGGTGTGAAAAATTGCGCCCTGGGCCTTACTACATCTTTCTTTTATAAAATGTATGTACAACAAATAAAAAGCACATTTTAACCTACCTGCTACCTATTACGTTAAATGTCATTACTACTAAAGACTGGCAGCTCAGCTAACAAACGCCCTCATTATTTTATTCCAGCTCTACTTTGGGTATAGTCAATCAAATCACGCTTGATTTATGTCAGATGCTAACAAAATACAGTATAAATAGAGCCATTGAGTACAATTCAGTGATTCTGTGTTTATTCAGCTCTAAGCTATGAAGCTAAAGTGGATACCATTTATAACCAAGACATGCATTCTTCATGGCCATAAGAGTTAGCAGGCCATAGCTAGAGCACTTTTAAGGCTGAGAGAATATAAAGTGTTCCTATGAGCGGACTCGATTTTTTTTAAGTATACAAATTAATAACTTATATAAAGATAGAAAACACTACCATGACTATATATCATTTTTTTCTTTTGATTGAGAAAGTTGTTTGATGGATTTAAAATAACCTAATTTGCAATGTAGGCCTCATTATTAATGGTCAGTGATTTTAGTACTTTCCAAAGGTGACTTTCTACAAGGAATGGCTTTTAGGAGTATGTCTACATTACACTTCCAGTCACACAGGTTATTGCGAGGTCTTTTTGTGCTTTGTCTCAATGACTCTGTACATGTGGGCTATTGACCTGGGGAAGCCCAGTTTGGTTGTGGAAAATTACAGAAACCCAATTGTGCTCACTGAGTGATGGAAGAGCCAGAGCAATATTTGCTGCATGTCAGCTGGAAGCCCTTCCCAGAGAGTTCAACACACAAATTCCTCTCCTCACTGCTCTCTACTTCCAACAATTGTTTCTACTTAACAGCTATAAGCTGATATATATTATACAGGAAAGACTGAGGCAGGCAAGACTGCAGTTCTCAATACAACCCCAGTTTTCCTAGAAAGGGAAGTAATTTAAATCTAGATTTTCAGGTTTAGGATAGATATTTTGAAGTGAATAGTTTGCAATTGGCAGCTATGTGCCAAAGAAAGGATAAAAAAATTCCTGTTAGATACACTCCAAATTGTGTTCTCGGGTATATCTAGAAAGGTAGTTTATTAGAGAAAGGGAAGTGGGAATAGTTCAATGATAAACCTCTTTAAAAGTATTTCTGGTAGAAAAACTGCTGTGTCATGCACAGAAGGACCAAACCCACATCTCTGCTGTGTTCCATTATGTTTTCTCAAAATACTCATGGAAAGGTCAACTAATGATAGCAGACATTGTCACTGGTTCTTACCACTGTTTCAGATCCTGAGGGCATACAAAAACCGTGATGACTGGATTGAGGTGTTTTCCATGAGCTCCTGACAACATGAGGGCATTGCAAGATAGACAGAACTGTGTGGCTTTGCCAGCTGATTGTGTATCCTTACTGCTTGGGCTAGAAAGCAAATTATTTATGGCATACTTTTTGCAGGGAAACACGCAGGCAAATGTTATTCAGTCGTTGGCTCCTTCCACTTTAACCCATATCTTTCCTCTTTGGCCACAGCCACCAATACAACACAGGTTGAAGCACATCTGGTGTTTTGAAATGGCACTGCACATGCCCAACATCATTATGGAGAACGTCTTTTAAACATGTGTTGCCTAACTTGACAATCAAAACTGACAATCTTCCTGGCAATCTCACAAACAAGCTGTAAAAGCGACATTAAAGTTTCCGCTGGGCCATTAAAAAAACCAACAACAAACCCAAGCTTTACAATCAACAAATTAAGACACTCATCAAGTGAAAAAAGCAATCAAAACTTGGGCATGATTTGTCAAAGTAGTGCAGTAGCAGAGGGAGGCGTGGGAAACCAAGTGCTCTGCCTTACACTTGGCTGGTAGGGTGAAAGAGTGAAATGCTTCAGCAGTGCACAGCGCCTGGTGTTTCCAGAAGAGATCAAACCTGCAATGTGTTGGCAGAGTGAAAACAAAGGCGGGGGGGGGGGGGGGGGGGGGGGCAACTGACTACACAGACCCCAGACTGTGGCTGCAATCCATGTAGGCTATGAACACTACAGACTAGCAACATTTAATTTGAAAATATCAGCCAGGAGAGGGAGAGAGGGACTTTTCCAACTTATCTGGAGCAAAGACAATGAGTTCTTCCACTCGAGAACCACCAGGAGTGGGGAGGTGCCAGACACTGGGGCTAGGAATGAAGATTATGAGGAAGAAGATGGAGCTTTTATTTTTGTTTCTTTATTTCACCAAGGGCTGACCTGTTAAAATAACAGCAACGCAGCATTGAAACGATCCTAGATCCCTGTCAGACAAATCATGGCTCGACATATTTTCTCTTGGTTACATCAGAAAGTATGAACTTGCAACCTTGGGCCCAGCTCATTTAATGGCACACTGACAGGGCAAGAATAATTCACAGGTTGAGCTAATCAAAGGTGAAAAGGGAGAATCAGTAAATGTCGTATCCTTTTGCCACTTTCATCAATCCGACTAACTGAATTTGAGCTAAAGCTTGGCAAATTTTCTGCGAAGGGAAATTAATATGTAACACATCTGAGGCCTGGTGCTGGCCAGCAAAATTGGAAAGCCGGCGTTATATCAGAGGGAGATTATTGAGGGAGAGAATGGCCAAAGCTGAGATAATCAGAAAGAAGCTCCTGCTCCTCTCCTCTGATAGCACTGTGACCCTCCCAGCCCTGCACCTGAGTAGAAATCCCTCTACTTTTCAATTTTTCCCCATCAGGAATATATTCTATTGCCCATTTCTGTTGCCCACACATGACTGAATCAATTCAATTACCTTGGAAAAGTTGATACATATTCAAGCCATGAAGACGCTCAGGATAGAAAGAGAGGAAAAGAGACAAAGAAATCCGTATTTACCCAATAATAAGTTTCATTTGGAGAAGGTTTGAAAACAATTCTCCCTCGCATTTGTCCCTGTCAGATCACATTATTCACAAATGAAGTTTACAAAATATCAATTCAATTTCAATAAGGGAGCCTGAATCCCAACACACGAGGGCTGAATTTACGAAATCATAACACTTGAGGGGACCCTGGTGGCTTCCAAATATTTTCCAGTCAGAGGTAATCAAAAGCAGACTGCTGAATACTAATACATTCAATTTCACCCCTTTTGTTCGCATCTGTTCCCTTATAATACTATTTTCTACACTTCCAAATCACTGATGATGGCAGTTTGCAGGAAAAAAAGTGCGTGGGAGGGAATCATATAGCTCAAACACTTTTGTGAAAACACTCTCAAATATGTCCAATTAATCAATTTACTGATGAGCAAACCAGTGAGCTGCATCACGGAAAAGAAAAAAATCATGGTGTTCCCCCAATGCCACCCCAGATTGCTTTCTAACCACATTTTTAGCCCAGGGTATGCCCCAGAATGAGCTGATGGCATTAAAAATTGCCAATGAGAAAATAAATATGGTTTCTTCATCAATCTGTCCTCAACTACTGCCCCAGTAAGGCGAAAGGAAGACCAGTAAAGCACCAGGTCCAGGAAAGTATCCAGTCTTTTCCGCTCCTGGTCTCCTATGCTCAGTCAAAACCTCATGTTTTCTTGAACTAGCACTTGGATCAGGCTCTCAGTGATAATATGACATATTTCTCAGAACAAATTATGTTTTCATAGTCTGTGCTGGATCAAAGTTTCCTCTAGCATTTTGTTCAAGAGCCTCCACCACTCTTCCCTAAGATAAGTACGCCAATAATCCAAAATGTTCCATGAGCATGGAAAAATACAGTATTTCATGATCAGCCCCTAATAAGAAGAAATACTGATGCAACACATGACTTAAACTGTTAATAAATCAGTAAATTCTAGTCAAAATGCAGAGCACACCACTCCATCTTTCACTGACAGGTGTACAGCATGCTGTGGAAAATAAGCAGTTTTGTAATAAACTTCATAGAAGTTCAGGGGAGAAGTGGTTTCTAGATCATCTAATTTCTCCTGTATTTCTCTGCCAATTAAGCATCATCCAGACATCCTGTAACTAGCCAAAACAATGTTAGCTTCTTTTGTCTCTATTCCTCATAAACGAGAATGCATACAACAAGCAGGAGTACAGACAAGAGTCAAAAAAAGATGCAGGGTTAATTGATGTGTCCAGTGGCCAAATCATTCCCCATGCTGCAGAGAAAGACCAAATCTTCAGACATTCCTTCCAATAAGGTCTGCAAGGAAATTTCTCAGCCTAAAGTGACTCCAGCCAAACACTTGACATAATATTCTATGCCACCTCAGAGTACTGGTCCATCTGCTTTGTGTTATGTCTCCTTCCCAGTCAGTCTCTGGTGCTTTAGAAGATAGATACCATACAACCCCACCATAGAAGCTAAGTTGTGCTTTGAGTAAATTCATTGGTGAGGTCACAGCTGAGTAAGTGTGAAGCTGATAAACTGGTATGATCTCACTGGGGAACTGCAAGAGTTATGATTGAGTCCAGGCTCCCCCAGGACAAGGACCAGAAGGGGCCACTGTAATTGCACGACCTAGCTTGCTGCTGCTGCATGCACACGGGCCAAAGGACTACAAAGCCAGGTGTAACCAATTGTCTAACCACAAGATGCAACAGCCATGCTGAATCCATACTGATTTGTCCTACATTTAATTCTTCACAGCTAGGAAATTGCATATTGAATTTCTCTCACCTCAGTTTCCAGTCACTGGACTTCACCACACCCTGGTCAGCATGGCTGGAGAGTCCCTGCTGCCAGTAGTCTTCAAAGTGTTCTTCTGGGACAGCAGTAAACACAAAGCTTATGGTACTTAAAGAAAAAAATCAGTCACAAACATATCAGTTGACATGATTTGGCTGTGCACCTCTCTCTTACTGGAATGAATCCGCTAACTGCTGCTCCTGGTAAAGAAAGCTTTCTCTTGTGTTTGGGACATCCGATCTCCCTAACACCCCTTTAGCAACATCAGAGAGTCCCTGTCCTGAAACACATTCCCCTATTGTATCCCTCTGCTACTGTTTCACCTACAGCAGACTTGAACTGGTTGCATGCATTCAGTGCCAATAAAAATAGTGCTACAGGAGCTACAGTGTATTTTCTGAAGTTTGAATAGGACCATGGCTACCTATAGGTATATGGTTGAGTCTATCTGAAGATGAAGGTAGTTGTAAGGTTCACTGATGCATTACTCAACTGAAAAATAAATTCTGCCATATTCATGGGATACAAACAAACTGGCTCTGATCACGTAAAACCAGTACTGGTGGATTGTTCTTACCTGAAACAGGAGTCAGAACTTAGTTTTTGACAGCAAAAACATGCCTGAGGGATGTTTTTGATCCAGAGCAAGAAGACCAGAAGTTTCTGAAGTTTCTCCACAATGTCACTGTATCTTCAGGATAAAGGGTTTTTTTTGATTTCACCTTCTTGCTGCAGAGAATAAAGTATATGTGAAGTGACATAAAGGTGTATGTCCGTATGCATGGTTCCCGACATCTGTGTGTAAATGTGAGAATACATCAATTATGTGTTGTGATAAGCACAATAAATTACTCAAAATTATCCCCTCCCTGGAAGTGTTCAAGGTGAGGTTGGATGGGGCTTTGAGCAATCTGGTCTAGTAGAAGGTGTCCCTGCCCATGGCAAGGTGTCCATGCCCATGGAATTAGATGATCTTTAGGGTCCCTTCCAACCCAAACCATTCTGTGATTGAAAAGACTTGAAAACAAATTTCATTTAGATGTAGCATGCCACTGAAAACTACAGTGCAAATTGCTTAGCATGACATTTTACTTTTAAGCTTATTCCATTTAAAAAATCTTCACAGACTTCTTTCCCAACTTGCTTTTTTCTGGCTGTACTTGGAAATATATTCAGTGTATCAGCCCCATGCTGTTATAAAAATGGTTTTATACTTTGTGAAATTATGCCAGGACAAAACCAAATAGCTCAGCTTAATTTAACATTTACACGTTATTGTGAATTATCAAACCAATACTTGCAAAAATATTATATTAAAATGGAGGTTAATCTAACAATTTACAAACCATACCATTTTAAAAACATAGCAATTGTTCCGAGCTCTGTCAAGACCACATGCTGTGCAGACACCTATTAACAGATCCAAGCCTTTCTTAATGTATTAGGAGAGTGAAAATGTGTAATTGGAAAAAAAAGTGAAAGCTCCCTACAAAAGGATTTGGCATGGACATGTCCTTCAATGTATTATTGTTATCAGTTTCACCACAAAAACTAACAACAGTGTTCAAGTCTATATTTTTTTTAGTATATTAGGAGAAAATAAACATTTAATGGTATTTTGAGAACATTTAAACCTCATAATTATATTACAAAATTGATCTCGGTGTTTCTGCTTCATGCAAGAAGCTGCTATAGTGATTTTGTGAAACGCTAAAGCTAGTTCCTCTGGGAAGGCAAACGAGATGCAGTATACATTGTGGGTCATTTTGCTGTCCTGGTTCAGCAGTGTTCCCCAGCAGACAAGCAATGACATGAGACAGATAAGGTGAGGTTGGGACCATTTTGTAAACATCACCCCTAGGAGCAATGGGCTGAAGTGTCAACTTCAAAGATGAAGCTCTGGGAGATACAGAGACAAGATAGCATCCTTTTGTTGTTGTTGTTGTTTTGCAGTGGCTGTTCTTTCATCAAAGAATTTGAGATAGTCCCTTTCCAGCATTCACAAAAGTAGGAATGCACAAGTGAATTACTTCTTGTTCTTCATATGCTGTGTATTATTTGTGGCTGTTGACAGGGTGACTGTTCCAGGTATGTGGTCTACCCAGCCCACCAACACCAGCCATCTGACAGTAAAACACCTAATCTAGATAAATCTAGAATTTTGCTTTATGGGAAGGAGAAAGGAAGACATTTTGGAAGGGCAGCTTTTTCCATCCTAAGAAGACTTCTTAAGCAAGTGACATGTAGATATTTGTCTCAGGTTGGGATGCTTCTTCCTCCACAGATGCCTCCCCTGGACACAGCTGCTCCATGCTCCTAGGAAAACTGAAACAGTGACCTTCATTCACAAACTTGCGCTCATTTAGTCTGAGCCATGATGATCTGCCAAAAACTCCCTTTCCTGGCTCTTTACAGATTTCGTGTTTGAACCTTTGGGAGCAGCACATTTCACAGGGTTGAACACAAGAGGGTGAATCACCCAAGTTTACCTTAAAGTGTTTTGAGAATGGCTGTCTCTGTAGACACAGTCTGTATTTTCAATTTGCAATCAAATATCTCATCTGGGAAGTCTCACCAAGGTGCTGACTTCACTTTCTACTTTGAATATTTCACATTGCTTTCACAGCAATGTTTCCTATATTATATAACTGAGATTTTAATAGGAATAAATCTGTGATGGGGTAGCAAAACCAAACAGTTGCAAAGAGCCAGTCTTTGAGAAAAAAAACAGTCCTGTATTGGATGCTTGCCTGCAGTGCTGCAGGAATAATTCATTTCAGAAGCCACAACGAAAGCTGGCCACAAGCTTTAGCGCAGCGAGTGCAGACCACCAAAGAAAGCAGAGCTGGATTCCTTTATTCTGGACCACAGCCTTTAAGCTATTCCCCATAACTGGGGATAAACTCTTCAAGATACTTTCTACTGTTATTTTAAGAGAGATAAGAAAATCTATTTGACTACTTTAAATGTTGAAAAGTCAATATATAACACTGTATTCTTTCAAATCTCCCCAGTGCCTCAGGCAAGTCCCTCCATTTTGGCAAAGAAAAAACATCCATAACATCAGCTTTAGTTTTGCTGATTGTTTCACTTTCAAACACACAGTTCTGGAACGTTTGAACTGCTGATACTGCAAGCGGGTTTTTAAAATGTAAAAATATCTGCTGCCATTGTAAATTGAGAGAGAAAAAGCTCCTAAACTCCAAACCATTTTGAACTGCTTCAAGGATTTAAGTACTTATTTCACAAAGTCTGAATTTGGAAATATAAATGAAACCTTGATTTCTGATCAAAACAGATCTCAAAGCTAACAGTTTGAAGCTCAGAGAGAGAAGCTGTTTTGCCTGGATTGATCCTTAACATTGTATTCTCTTTTCTTTCTCTAAGTTTTCCCAATTACTGATTCAGAGACTTTTTCACCAGCTGCATAGTTATGCCCAGCCTGCACAGAATCAAACAAGTTAAATAAGAAAAAGATTATGAATTATTTATTTACCTCAATCTCTTGAGTTAACCTGAGGTTTAGAATTGGCACTGAAATACAAGCAAACACACCTACCGAACAGATAACCCACAAGACAGCACTGCAGGTTCAAGTTCATTCTAGTAATCTTTTTTTTCCCCCCCCCACTTTTGCCAATGTTAATTCTATGCATTGAAAACTATCCTGGCAGTTCAGAGGAGCCCTTTATGGTGCTATGCTGATCCTGCCCTAAAGTGGTCAAAAAACCCTGCTCCACAATGGTTTTCTACACAAGGAAATTAATCTGTGGCTAATTCATGAAGCCGATAAATTTCTCATGTATTAAAGAGTCTGCAGTGGTTTGAATGCATTTCACTTTGGAACAACAGTACCCAAAGGTTTGTGTGTTAGGGAGTCTGAAATTCAAGCAGGACTTTTGCATAGTCCTGGAATTCACTTCTTTATCAGTTCAAAAACTTAAGGATGAAGAAAGAGTCAAGGCCACAAGAGATGTAAAAATCTAATAAGCTTATGGTGAATAAGTATGATAAGTGCCCTTCCATACCTCTATTGCTTGTTGTTCTCTTTATCTGTACTTTAAACCATCTTTAACATTGGGAGAGAATAACGTTGGGAGAGAATCTCATGCTCAGGATTGAATTCCAATGAAGGGGCTAATGCTTTATATAAAACCAGGAACATGATGAAGCAAGTCCAGACCCTAGAGTCTATATATATCCCTCCAGAGGCCGCAATTTCTTCATGCATGTGTCTCCTCCTCCTTTTCTTCTTCTTCTCCTGCCCACCCCCCCAGTACAACTACAGGTAAATCATTAGAAAAACATTTCAGTGTAAATATATTCAAATTACTTATTGCATATTGCACAGAAGACTGGGGAGCCCCAGTGGATGACCCAGTACTTAAACAGTCATTCTTTGCTGCCTTTTCTCTTATGTGTAAGACTGCTGTATTTGCTTTGAAATCTTTATGTCCAAGGATAGCAACTGGCATGCTATTCTCTTGATATATTGATCCTGGGACCAAAGCATGCTGTAAAATGAGATGATCATAATGGGATTTAAAGTTATTACAGGCAAAGCTGCAGTAATGTATACTAAGTTGCTGGCATTTTCATTTACCAGTGAAAAATTGTATACCTACGGTAGATACACTGTTTAAAAAAAAAAACAGGAGAAGATCTTCAAGGCCTGGCACCTATATTCTGTAGTTAGCTTTACCAAATTATTGTAAGTAAACTTTTATGGGAGGGGGGAAGAAATAACAAGACATTCTATTGATGGAACAGGAGTTTCACCAAAGGCATAAGGTATTCAAAAATATAATAAATGTCACTAAAAATTAAAGGACCTATTCTGCTTCATACTATTGCTATTTTAAATGACACTGGCAACATAAGACAGCCTACTCTCCCAGCCCACCTAGAAATAAAATAGTAATAAATAAAACACCCTTTAAACTATAGTCATTGCAACGTCTTTGTGTAAAGGGAAACTGCACCCAAAAATAACAAAGCCAACTAAAAAAACCCAAGCAACAATACTGTAACAATGATACTGGTCAAAGCTCAGCCTTTGGGGGCAAAAAAATGTTGGGCCAACACACTGCATCTGCAAGCAGGAAGGGTTGGGAAAAGAGAGGGAGACATTAATTGCTGATTCAGCTCCTCGTTCTGCTTTTAATAGCCATGTAGGGAATGAAAATGAAATCTGTGTGAAAGAATCTAAGAAAAATGGAAGAAAAAAAAAACCCACCCAAAAACAAAAACAGAAAGAAAAAAATCTAAGTGATTTAAGGCAAAAAAGCAAATCATGCAAGGCCTAACCCATTCCTGGGCAAGAAAATTGAGGAGGGATGTGGCTCTGGAGCAAAAGAATGCAATGCATTAAAAAAAAAAAAAAAAGAAAAGAAATATATATATATATATAGCATAAAAGCTAGAATTGCTCTTAGACCAAAAGGTGCAAATTTCTCCACCAAATCATATTACTTAGTCCAGAATGAAGTGTTCTGGGACCAGAGATAAGAGCAAGGAATCCAAAATACTAAGATCTAAGGAACCACAGGCAGGGAAAACACTGGGACTGAAGACCAGAATCCGCAAAAAAGCAGAATCTGGAGTAGCACACCCTATAGTGAATGCCACAGATGTGTTGCATGTATTCATTATCCACATTTCTTGCATCTATTTACCCAGTACCAGCGGTGTGAACTCTGCATAATAAGAGGAGACTGACCACTAGCTCAGATCAATTAATCATTGCTGCAGCACATGGTGAGGCAGACTATCACCTGAAAAGCAAGTGGAACTTTTTATTATGTTTAATCCAGATACAAGTGCATGAGCCAGCATCTGATAAGAAAGGATAACATTAGCAAAGAAAAGGCATTGGCAATTAGAAAGAAGTAAAAAGAACCAAGACTGCTGGTACTGTTAAAATCTGCCATTGAGGGTAAGAACATGGAGATGGAAAATAAAAATATGGCAAATCAAAAGCCACATTATGATTAGAAATTCCAGAAGTTATTGCCTCAAAAAAAGAGCAATTGAGAGCACCTTTGATGGGAAGAAAGACTATCTTAAGTGATAGAAGGGATTTATGTGCCAGCCCAGAAATTATCCCAACTAAGTCTAGCTGAGGAAGGATCAGCTGACAGTTTTTCCAGATCCCACAAGGCAGGTCAGACACCAACTGGACCAAAGAGGTTGTTCAACAGACAGCTAGCTTGGCAAGCTTAAAGAGCTAGTCTCTATGACATGGCACAAACAGAACAAATTGCCTGTGGTGCGATACATCTCCAAAGGAATCTGCAGGTCCACATGAATGTGCATGATATTCCAGAGAAACTGTTTATAAAGATTTTAAATTCTGGGCTATATCAGCATTGATTTGTCAACGTTACTACCATAATACCTTTCTTGTAAAAGAAGATACAGTGAATTGTATCTTAAGGACGTTCCAGAATGACTGGGACATCTTTTTATGTTGTAAGAAAGCTCACGTTACATGATATAGCTTTTAGTTAGGATTCACACTCCAAAATCAGACCCCTCTCTGGCAGCTGAGTCGTGAAAAGTTACTGAACACTATGATAACACATCAGTACCTGCATGGACAGCCACCATGAGGACCCATCCTATGGAACAATGGAATAAATTGGGATCCAACCAGACTGCCCTTTTGCTTCTGTACTTACCCTCTATTTTGCAAGCCTACGGAAACTTATAAAACCTGGGAGAGCATTTACACCTAAGAAATTCAGCGCAGTGAGGCATCTGGAGAAGATTCAAGGAAATCTCTGGAACCTAGTGCAATGCCGTGTAGACCCATTAGATAATGTCTAGGTCTTTCATGGAAACATTTTTTGAAGTTATACAAGCACTCCTATGTCACAGATACTGGTAATTTTGCCTCAAACTTCAAAGCAATTCTGGAAGCGCTCAGCATTGCAATCACAAAAAAGAGTTACTACTCTGTCATATGTAGCCCAAGAGAAGCCTTAATAGACCTGCCTGTGAATTTTGAGGGTTATGGTCTAGGTCAGCAGAAAAAACCTGCATCATAACACAAACTCAACAGTTGCCTTGCCAGCAGTCTTAGCAGAGTGGTCAAGATGACAGAGATGAATTCTTCCCCTCATGCAAAGAGATAGAAACTGTATTTCAGAACTGACACACACAGAGACACGATCCAATCCTGCAGTCTGCATTGTTTGAACTATGCCTATTTTCTGGCTAAATGGAATTTAGTGCCCAGAGCTATCAATACAATTTTCATTGGCATATGCCACCTGAATCCAGACCCAGGAAAATCAGCCAGAAGCTTATGAGCCTGCAGTCAGTCAGACAACAAAGAAAGCAAATAGCCAACAGGACCTTTAATCAAACAATACCGGGAAGACAAAAAAACCCAGCTTAATAGATTAATTCTCTGAAATTTACCAAATTTTTCAAGAATATTTGGAAGTGACTCAGACATTTGTTGACAAATTCAAGATAATCCGATCTTAGTCTCTAACTGTCTTTCCTCACACCTGAAGTTATTGAAAAGGCAGGCGTGATGGTAACCAAAGACCACATCCTTTTTACAGTCCTGTCATCTTTCCAGGTGGGTGGGTGGCATTTTGAAAGTTAGCAATAATTACTGAAAGGCAGTGGATATATTAATTTTGCACAATTACCAGCTGAACCAGTTGTTCATTAGTTATGACTACTATATCAATTCTGGATCAATATCCCACACTGCCAAGCAAAGTTCCTACTCCATATGAGAATAATGCTGAAGCTGCAGAGATAGCCATACAACCTACCAACTTTCTCCTACCACCAACAGTTTAATGTTTTCTTTTTACAGGTTTTTAAGTGGAACTCTCTTATTTCACCATGAACTGAAATACCATGCTGAAACCCATGTGCTTCTAGGAACATCACTTATTTGTATCTAAAATGTTACAAGTTGTCATTCCTGGGCATACTTCAGGGTAATTATTGCTTTCCAGCTATCTTTCCTGATTTGATATCTGCTTTGGATATTTTTCTTCTGTATTAGTGTCCCATTATGCGTTTTGGAAGACTGCATCTTATTTGCTGATTCCCTGTCATGTTTCTAGCGTCTCCTGTAAGTATACCTGTGTCCTTCCTGGTTTTCACAACTCCTCACAACATAGGCTACTTCCTTTTCTGGGTTATTAAAAGCAATACTAGTACTGAAGAAAGCATTCCTGATGAAGAAAGTGCCTTCATGTGTGCTTAAGTGCTGTTGAAGTCAACAGGATGTAAACAGTCCCTTTCCTTGGCAAGGACCTACACCACATGCTAAGTGCTACAGTACTCAACTACACTAGTGCCAACAGTGTTACACACACTCACTGTCACTCTCTTTTATGTCCCAAGAGATATTCCTCTATCCACATTCTTCATTGTAAGTCAGGTGGAATGATTTTTGTGGGTACTTTTACGTAAGACTGGATCAAATGCATCATTGACCTACAACTACCTCGTGATCCTTGCAGTCCATTCACCCTGTTCTTTTGCAGTGCCATAAATGCAAAATATTTTTCCCACCTCAGTGGACTACAGACATGAAAAGCACATACTTTCAGCCTGATATACAGCCAGAAAACAAATTTTTCTGTTGAGATTTGATGTTACACAATAACAGCTTCCACGTTTATTCTTTTTGTCTGCCTTTTTATTATACTTGCTTTTCCACATTTGCCTGGTTCATGCAAAGTTTTTAAAGTTACTTTAAATTTAATGATTAATTTCTAGTAGCCTAACAGCATAAAGATTATACATTGACAGCATACCCTAGGATCCAGAATTTGCCATCTTGACTCCCTGCACAACAGCTCCATAAATCTGTACTACACTAAGCTATACTAACATATTTGTATTCAGTAATTCTTTGCATCTCTTCACCAAGACTTTGTACACAGGCCTTTCCACTTTCTGTTTCTCCAGTTCCATTTATTCTGTTTTTTGATTTGTAAAGAGTTCAGTGTCTCAGCTATTTTCAGCTGGGATAGTACAACACACTTCTCATTTGCATGTAAAGTGTAGTCAATGCAAATTGATCAAAACCAAATTAACAGCAATTGGTTCCAATATTTTCCCTGTTTACACATTAGCTTGCTACCTTTAACGTATAGACATATTGAATTCAGCTTAGCAACCTGAGCATGAATGCTGTGGCCTTTAAAGAGAAACTTATCTGTAATTAAAATCATGCACGAGTTCTACTGGGAATCTGTTTACTACCTAGAAAGAAAGCTGATTCTAAAAATGAATAGAATTTAGCTTAGTAGTTCATGTGTTTAGTTCTGAATTAAATCCCCTAAAATTATGGGGAGTTAGTTTTATTACACTTCAGATTATATGAAGGTTATGTCTAGTTCTGGGTGGGTTTTTGAAAAAAAAAATCAAAGGGAACCCCTCCTTCCCACAACACCATTGATTTCTTTTTTTTAAGATACCACTGCAAACTGATAATAAGTTAACACAGTTATAATCATTATGGGCATTTTTTGCAAAAGTCATATAATAAATATGCATTGAAACTACAAGCATGCAGTATAAATCATCTGGCATAGTGTACAGATGACAAGTAATAAGGGCTTTAGAATAAAAACTGAAGCACATATACAGTGGCTGCTATAAGGAAATGATTTATCCTATAGTGCATATTGGATTGCTTATTATAATTTAGAATGGTAATTGCTATGGCTTCACTATACTGTTTAATTGCTGCAGTACACTGATATATACCATGGAAGACACTGCAGTAACTGCTGTCATTATATAACAGTATTTGCATAATCTGCACTGTAGTTTATTCTTATAGTAGATAATGCAGTATACACAGGAATCAAATTATTTCTCACCATATTGATTGCAATTAAGGACACAAATATGAAAACAAAGATAAGGCTTTTTTCAAGGTATATATCACAGGACAGTTGCAAAGTTCAAATTTAAGTCATTACTGTGCTAGTCTTTCTAGGAAAATAATTATAGAAATGCAGCTATTCAGATTTTTGCAAGACAAGTGTAAAATAGAGTTCTGGATTTTTATGCAAAGATCTCCATCTTCCAGGCTGGATCTTCCTCACAAGCACCTGCAGTTAAGTCAGCCTAACCGCTCCAGAGCAACAAAAAGCAGGATTTGAACCACTGATACAGGTTCATTGCCACAGCTGACAAGCATGTACCCTTTCCAACACCATGTGATGTTGCAATGCCTGGATGGGAACTGGCTGAGGCTGTGCTCGGTGCTGGAGGTCTCTATGCTGATGAAATGGCAGTGGTGTCCTATGTGAAACAACTTTGATGATACCCTGGCTCCCAGTGTGTTAATTTTATTCAGCTGTGCCTCCCACTCTACAGGGACCCAGTGGTGACCCCTCTAAGAAATCAAGCCTTTTGCATCCCTCCCCAGACACAGGTTCTCCTGGTTAAATTTGAGCACCTAGGATTACGCACATCCTTGCACCAGGCCAGAAGGTAGGAGCATATTACCACAGAAAGAATTACTGGACATTTTCCAATGCCAAAGATCAGCCCAACAAGTCTAGCAGTGATGTCACCACTGCTCTTGGGTACTGAGCTAGCCTACAAGGAGTGGAACTCCTATCCAGGAGAGTTGGGGTGAAACTGTAGCAAGCTGTGTAGATCATGATCAACCTTTTCATTTGTTTCTAAAATCAAATGTGCCTGTGGGGCAATATAAAGACTATATGTATATTGTATCACAAGGATATGCATCACCACATATTTAAGATGCCACAAGGAGAAGCATCACCACATATTTAAGCTGCCATTTCCTTTATTCCTTGCTCCTTTGCCTTAAAAATGCAATGGAAAGCTTAGAAAGGACTTACAGCTGGCCTGACTCATGGGTGTTTCAGGTAATGAACAAAAGCTGTGGGTCGTAGACACCAGCTATTCTAAAATGCTTGAACAGATGGCATATTTTGATGGATTTGTTTGTATTTCTGCAAGTGAAAGTAAGCAGTCCGATTGATTTGGGAGATTTGCTGTTTGTTATTCTCACAGATTCTGACTGACACAGCTAATTTGTGAAACCAACAGCAAATTAGCTGAAATTTTGTCTTCAAATTCAGCAATTCATTATTCTTCCATTTTAAAAAAAACCAGTACACCCAGTCTAGAATCAGAAAGAAAATCACGTCACATGGCTCAGACAAACTCAGTAATGAATTGTCAAAGCAGGGGATAAGGCTCAACAAAAATGTGTAATGAATATTTGCAAACAACTGCTAACAACTTGCTGAATTAAAAAGTCAGAGTTGTTGATACAGGATGTAAATAATTAACTCAGCTCTACACCTAAAACAAGGGACTGCAAAAAGTTGTTAGGGCAACTCATTGCAAGAGCAAGCCCCGCTTCACTTCATGGACTTCTATAGTTTCAAGAAGCAACTGATGGCAGGGGACATTGATGTACGATAAATGTAGCATGCAATCACTCTGATTGTTTGTGATCATGACATTTTACAAACACTGCTTCTCTGTCATTTTCTAAAGTATTGTTTTAGAGGGTTGTGACAGAGGTAAAAGAAATACAGAAAGAACAAAACAAGAAGAAATGTCACCCCGTCTCCCTAGACAAGCCAGATTGAAAAACTGAAAAGAAACCGACTTGGATGAGATAGATTCATAGCACTAACACCATGCCAGCAAAATTAGAATTAGATTTTGAGATTATTGAAGTAATAAAACCACAGATTCTTTTCACACAAATTTACAGTATACTGTCTATATGCTATTATTGAGTGTGGCAGTACTGTCTTGCAGTTAGAGCAAGAGCTTGCTGGATATTTTTTTATTTGACTCTGTTGCTGACATATTGTGTGACCTTGAGGTTCAGACCCCACTTGTGAGATGGGAATAATAATCTTAACCTATTTTGCAGCTGAGCAGATGAAATCTCTGAGAGCTCTCTTTAAATGCCTGCAGCCAATAATTAATGCACCTTACATTTCATTGTTTTTTCTTCTTTTGTAATGGGAATTAAACAAGCTTTAAACTTTTTTAAAAAAGTTTCCTGCCTTGACCACAGCGCACACCCAGCCCATTGCATCTGCAGATGAGAGAACAGAACTGAACCTGATTCAATCCCCCTTGCCTCCCTCCAGCCACAAAAGCAAGGTCAGACCATGGATTTAGTCCATGCACTTGCAGACAGGTGCTCAGGCAATATCTGAACATTTCCTGGTTTTCACATGTGTCTATCTTTCAGGCTTTCCATCCAGCTAAAACTCTCATCCAAGCCTTGTTGTCTCTTCACCTGGCTATTCCATGCTTTTTTTGCCTTCGTCTTGGCCACTGCCCATTAGGAAGACCTGCTGTCTGATGATAGTTACTCCTTTCCCTTCCACTCATAACCAACAGCAACATTTTTACTTCAAAGGCTTATTTTATTTAGCAGTCTCTGTCAAAGATGTCTAGTGCCCTATTGCAATACCACCCCTTCTTTTTTTTTAGCCATCAGTCTAAGCCATTATCAACTTCTCCTCCAAAGACATCATGCTTCTCCCGCACTCTTGGTACTGTGCAGGTGACATACACATGGAAAAAGATGAAGATGTTCCCTACCTTATTTTCCATCAAATCTTCTTTCAGAAGTTCTACTGTAGCACCTTTTCAGCTGAAATCTTCCCATTCTTCCTGCTTCTCCCATAAATAAAAAAGCCCATACTTAGTATCCAGATCTAACAAGGTTGAGCTAGTTTTTCCCTTTAACCACTTCATTTTGTTCATAACATTTAATACATATTCATATGACATGTTAAACCCCGTTTAATGCTCTAGAAGCCAGCACAGTCTGACTAGTTACCACCCAAAAATAAAACAAAATTAAAACCTGAAGACTCTAATTTCCATTGCTCTGAAGAAGTGGAAAGAGCAATTATGTAAGAACAGCGTAATGCAAATTTCATTAGGGTCACACCACAGAAGGAAGAGAACCACTTAAGCTCAGAAATTACCATGGCTCAGAATACATGGATATAAACTAATCAACCATAATTTTTATCTGGAAATGATAAGCAGGTTTCGAATTAGTGAAGTGATGAAGTTCAAGAATACCTCTCCATTAAATGAGTTTCCATAGGGGAGTTGGGAACAGGAAACTTAAGTGGTTGCAACCAAATTGTGATCAATTATAGGGGCAATCCAGTGTGCCCATGTGAGCAGAGGAGTGAGCGACCCAGCTGATCTTCTCCAGTCCCTTGTTCCTACTTTGAATATTATTTCTGCTTCAGCAGTCAAAAATGTTCATAATAGCTGGTAATCAATGTACCAGTGTGCAGCTCAAAGCAGGATATGCTTCATGATGCATTGATAGGTTTTAAGTATTTCTATCAAAAAAAACTTCTCATCTAACATAGGTAACATACCATCCCATACTTATTTCAACTATGCTAAATGTCATGATTTCCCTACAACATGTACGTATACATACAACACATAAAGTTGTTTCAGCTACCAGCTCTGCAAACATCCTGGACTCTGAGATTCAAACACTTTATTTTAGATATGTATGATCAGAACCAATAACAGTTCTAAAGCCAGCAGATATCTATGGTGATATCTGACTCCACTCTTTCTAGGAGTTGCTTTTGCAATGTCCTAGAGAAATAACAGCATCTCAGCCTAATTGGTTTGAATACAGTAAATAATTCCTCAGATGATCTGAATGAAGTCAACAGAGATGCTTTCACACCTATTCATCACTCCTTTGGCTTCAGGGAAGATCCTGAATCCAGCTCACGTGTATGCCAGGCATCCATGGTGTGACCTGTGCTTTCCTATACACCCATGCAGCCATGGCACTATGCACCTACAGGAAATATTAGCAATAATATTATAAGGTTGCACCAAAAGTGAGCCAGACAATCTACACTAGAAATCTTCAACAATATAAAAAAAAATCTCCTTTTTTTTTTTGTACCCAAAGCCCCACTGTAGATGCAGTTATACTGATAGAGTACTGCATATCCCCTGGGGTGCACCATGAGTTATGATGGTATAAGCGCACACAAACAGAGCAGCAAACTTCTTGTAGTGTAGACTGGAGTGAAGAGAGAGTGATAGAGACCCTTTCTGTGAAAAACTGGGTAAGGTGGCTCCAGATGCAGTAATAGAGGGTCACATGTACAGACTGACTCTCAACGACTCATTCCTAAGGTTATAACTTAGAACAAGAGACATTTCAAAAACTTCTGTAAAGTGTCATTTCCTACTGGTAGGATATTCTTCTTGTGTTACCAAACACAGACCATATCAGAACTAGATTTTTTTTAAGAAAAAAAAAGGCTCCTCTGCTGAAACTTCAGTACATTTTTATTGACGGGGGGCGGGGTGTGTGTGGGGTGTGGTATTACCATCTGCCATTATATTGTGTAAATGAGATAAAATGGGTTTTAAATTCCCAGAGAGTTCTTCATTTAATTAGGAGGAACTGAATTTTGTAAAAACTACTTCTGGAGCTTGTTTGTGGGAAATCTATTGTATTGGTCTTCGAAGAGAGTTATTCCAGTAATATACTCAGGAAGCAATTGGTAATAGCTCATATTGACCTTGAATTCACTATGCAGGAATAAATATAATGTCAAATCTTATTCTTTTGCATGTTAAGCACCCTGATAATTTCATAAAGCTGAAGGGGGGCAAGCAGGCAGTTTTAAGAGAATGCAAACTTCAGCTACATCACTTTCAGTTCTTTGGCCAAACCCTGAAAGTGGGCAGCTCTGAGTATACAAGAAGACAGAGACTGTTCTGAACTTCAGAATGATAGTCGCTGCCTCTGGTGTGAACTCTGTGCAACAACCAAAGCTGGTCCCAATTTTTTTCCACATAAAGCCAGTAAAGTTCCTGCTTCCAGCCAACCACTTGCAGATCTGAAGGAAAGCCCTTGACTTCTTGGGGCAGTGCCAGATTTACACTGTTCTGGGTAAAAGCAGGATTTTGGCTCCTGATGGGTTGCTGCCTCTCACTTTCAGTCAGCTTGTACCACCCTGCACTGCCTTCTGCACCACAAAGAGAAACACTGCAAAACTCCCTTCACGTATTTTTGACTGTCACCCAAGTGGCTTCTTGCATAACCCTAGTTTTAGTCATTTTGGGTTAGAAATCTGATCTGAAAATGCTTTTGCACCTACAGAAAGACTTGGGATAACAGCTGATTGCCAGTTTTTATACTCCCATCTCAAAAACAGTATTCAATATTCATGGTGGAATCTGTCATCACACAAGAAAAGAGATACAGTGTGTGACTTACCTGACTTATTAGACAGCATCCATAGCAAGCAGTGAATAAATAATATCCAAAGATGTAGCTGAAGCCCAGAGATAGTGGATGACCTAATAGCTTGTGCTTTGCCTGCATGAAGGTGTTTGCAAATAGTTCATTAAACAGAAACATTCAAAATTCAGACTTTGTCAGATCATGTCAGCCCTGCAAACACAAGGCACCCAAGTACTGTTGAGGATCTGGGTCTGAATGATTTTCCCAAGGTCATACACAACATCTGTAGCAGTATGAGGAATTAAACCTCTGCCATCCACCTTCAAGACAAATACTATAACAACTGAACCATGCTCCCTCTGTAAAAGGAATGTACAACAGGAGTCCCTGTTTCCAGATAATACAGGGTATCACCCTCCGATACGTTAGAATATTTACACTTGGGAAAAAAGAAATCAACAGTTCTTTTGTTTTAACCTTTGTTTTGATCTTGAAGCTTCAATCCAACATTCTCAGTCTCTAAAATGAAAACAGTAAATTGACATGTCATATAGCTTACAAAATGAGGGGTGTTATCAAAGGCAGGCTGTGTAACTAGACCTCGTTTGGTACATAAGTACAATTCATATTGTTCCCACCTATTACCAGAGCTTGAATACGTAAAATATGAACCATTCCACAATCTGCATGCTCATTTATATTACCTTTATGTGAAACTTAGAAAATAAAAAATGTTCCATTTCCCCTTCGAGTGTGGCACTCTGTTACACAATCCTGCTAGTTAACTTGGTGAGATTAGGCTTTGCCACATGCTTTGCAAGGAAAAGTGAACATTTATTCTTTGGCTGTTTAAGTTTAAAAGTGAGGCTGAAACTTCCAGAAAAAAAGAGTGATTACATTTTCTGAGATTTATGACACTTCTTGGACCCCAGTTTCATGTGAGTTTAAGCTCTTTGGGGGTTGGAATACATACAAAATTTTCTAGTTGACAGAGGAGAGACTGTGGTTCCACAAAAAAACATCAGCATAAAGCAGAAGAAGTTTGCAGGCTTTCAGTCCAAAGTAAGGTATGAAGTACAGGCATCAGCTGAGTTTTGCTTCAAGTTTCCCGAACTCCAGGTTCAAAGCAAAACTTGAAGATAATCTCAGGCAAAAGGTAGCAGGTTTTTTGGCATTAAATTCTTGCAAAGCAAAGCAATTAAGACTAAGGCAGCTTTAAAATGACATTGGAAGGATCTCCATTTAGCTGCTTACAACCTCTGCTGTGCCACTCCAGTTGAAATAAAAGTTTTTATTGAAATAAAAGTTATTAATACCTTGCATTTAATTGCTTTTCTCCTCTAAACACATCTGCTTTATGGTTTCCCAAACTGCTTCTTTATTCTCAACCTGCTTGACTGCACTATTGCTTTCCCCACCATTGTTGCCCTTACGGGATCCCCTTTCACAACTGCTCCTCATCCCACCACTCTCTCTGCTAAGTGTCCCCTCATCACCTCAGATACATCTCCCTTTACTTGCAGGACTTCTGCTCAGTTGTGTTTATCCCTTCTTTTTTCCTCTTCCTCATTCATGCTCCTCAACTCATTTGCTTCCATTTTCCTTAGGCTAATTAAACTCCTGGCAGTGAAAAAAAAAAAAAAAAAAAATAAAAAAAAAAGGAGACTTTCCTAACATCTAATCCTAGTCTCTGGCTGCAGCATTATCCTATTTCTTTGTATTTTAGCCTGCAGAGACACTGCCAGGAGAGAACTCTCTTTGCAGATGCCTAAGAAATATAAGACTGTTATCATGAACTTCAACCTTCTCTGCTTCAGGCTGAAAACACCAATTAATTAACTCTTACCTTATGGACCATGTAGTCATACATTATTCTTGTTCTCTGAACTTTCAGTCCATTTCTTGAAATAAAATACTGCAAACTGAGTACCATTTTACCACTTGGACCTTACCAGTACCAGCTGGAGAAAAATGTATGATCTCCTTCTTCATCAAATACCACCTTCTTTTCATTCAAAGTCTTCCTTTGACTGCTCTTTCTCAAAAACTTTCCATCCCATAAATAAGTTTAAGCCCAGTTCTGCCAGATATCAGAATTTCTGGTCTTAATGTCATTCTGGTTTTAAGCTACATATTTTACCTAGAAAGGCCAGGGCAGATGCAGTCTCAAAAGAGCACACAATACAATTATTTGGTTGCTGCTCTACCCCAATAATCTGATGTTGTCTTGGTATTCTGATAAATGTTAACCCAGGAATTTAAAGCCAAATGAACTAGTAATGTTGGTGGATATAACCAGTTGCCAAAAAAATAACACTGACTTTTATTTTAGGAAAACATTTTTTCAAACTTTCTACTCTGTTTACTGAAGTGGGAAACAGAACTGGTCTAATCTGATTTTAAGATATACACATTTAGGCAATGCTTTCCGAAAACAAAAGGAAAGCTTTTGGCATTTCCTTTAAAATCTGTGCTAAAAGTATTTTTGCTAAGGAAAGTTTAACATAGCATACAATACCCACATGCTTCCACAGTTGGTCAAGATACTAGGACAGAGATTTCTTACTTTTATTGAAAATAATAATGCATAAACAGTTACTTGCAGGAAAATCACTAATCCTCGAAAAACAAAAACCAGCACTAAATTAAATTTTGGTCTTTAAATGATATTGACAATTCTGTAAGTGAGATCAATTTTTAAAGTTGGCACCAAAAGGGATCCCACTTGTTTCCCTGCTTTATTGACAATAGGTTTACATATTCTTGCTTATAACAGTGAAAACAGCAAATTAATTTGATCCCAAAATTCCCCAATTTCAGTTGACTCTTCGTAGAATTTAGATAATAATTTATTCTGAATAGTGGTCTGTCCAACACTTGATGCAATGAGGAGTGAGAATGTGCTGGGAAGCCTCTCTGAACCATTTCAAGCAGCCTTTTAAGAAGCTATCCAGCAAGGAAGATTAAACATTAGCTGATTACCGACAAGTAATTAACAATGTCAACGAAACACAGAAACTGAATTAATAATAATTATATCATCAACACGCTGATCATCTTGTAGAGAATCCCAGGGAAGAGGAGAGGTTAATTACTCACTGCTAGCAGAACAGCAGGAAGTCGACCACAGCCATGCCTCTGCACTGTGTTAACTGCCAGGCAGATAATTAATTAACATCATAATTGTAATGCAGGCAGCATGAAAATATTGAAATATTACTTCATTTCCATTCTATTACCTATCCGGCACATTCTATAACTTAGAGGCTGGAACTACAAAGCTTGGTTGTGACCAGACTCCTGGGTCACATGGCTTTGACTTTATTTTCAATCAGAGGTCTGTAATGAATGACAGGCTGAAAGGTTTGGGCAGAGGACAAAGAGCCAGGAGGGGCTGAGTTCTGACACAGACTTCTATCCTGACATGAGACGTTCAGCATGATTCAGGAAGAGTTAGACCTGGGAGTGTGCACATAGCTAATAAGAGTTAGATGTCAACAATTTCTTGCAAAAAGTACATTGACAAAAGCTTTGGAAAAGATGTCACATACTTGAACCGAGCCCCAAGCAGGACTTCAGGGAGAAATTGTGTTGAGATTACCTATCATCATACTAGTCTTGCGCTCCCATGCTGAATGTCATGACCTTCAGCTCTTCTGCAGGTCCTTTTGTTTGGATGTCCTCTATGAGAGATGCTCTTCTTCCATCATCAGTTGTTTGGCTTGAAGCAGGAATGCCTACAGTCCCTAGCATGTGGCCTACAAGATATCATACCACATAAATGAAGGATTGTGTGCAGTTGTGGTCAATCTTACCCAGGACAGACAAATTCCAACATCCTTCCTGTCAGGTTGATCAAAGGAAAGAAAAAGAGACTAAAGGAATTTGTTGTTTGCAGGGTGGTAGTATAAGACCGAGATGAGATATGTTTGCTGGACATTCACTGGTTGGACATCAGAAGAAAATCTTGACATGTCAGAAAGCTACTCTAAACCTCATGGGACAAACTGAGCCAGTGAAGCCAACTGCCTGTAAAACACAGCTCAATATCACATGGCAGGAGATCACATAGCGTGGGGCCCAGGGTGAAGATTTGATTTAGTGAGCTAAAAGGTCTCCTAGTGCTCTCTGTTCTGTTGGACAGAAACATTTTTACATGCCCACCTACCCCACTGAGAAAATATTACAGCACTTTGTGTCAAAAAGTATATGTCCTAAACCATGGCCTTCTGAGACTTCAGCCCAGCAAAAACAGGCCATCACTACAGCCTAAAAAACCCAAACCTCCTTTAAATCAGAGGAGAGAGAGGTGCAGTTTTGAAAGAGGTACAGTTGATCTAAAATCAAATAAGCTTACCAGAATCAGATCATGTTAGTTTCTTACTGAGTGTGCCCTGAAAGAGTTATGGTCATCTGTACCACGAACAAAATTATCTTTATCACCCAAATTTGCTGCACGTAAAGAACAACTAACTGTACAAACATGAAATGCACTGCATGCAGTACGGTCCATGTTCGTGCAGTTAGTTGTCTGCAAAAGGAACTGTGCAGCAGCAATCTGGCAGAAGAATAGGCTGGTGGTTATGCCTAGGATGTGGTGGACACATCATGAGTTACTTCCTAGGTTTCATATGGCCTTTCTGTATATGGCCTACATGCAATATATACAGGACTGTCTCACTATTTAATTAACTACTTGCATAGCTCCACCTGCACCTGCAGAGCAGTAGAAGTTATACCTGGAGATATATAAATAAGTTCATTAAGATTTTGAAACGTGTTTCAGGAGGGAACATCTATTACAGCAGACAGATTTCCACATCCTTCTTGAAAAGCAAAGGGCAATTACTCTTGCATCGTGGCCAATACTTCCACTCTTTGTAACAGGGATCTGACATCCAGAGCCTGTTTGTAACCTCTCCCCTCTCATATAGATGCTTATGTAGTCACTACACTGTGAGTCTTTAACTCATAACCTTGACAAGCACTCTGGGACTGATGGGAGCTGCATGCCACCAAGTCCTTTTCCATTCTGCCAAGGGTCAGGCCTTATTTCAGTACGCAGCTAATGAACTTCTCACCGGAGGTCATGCTTAGAGTATTAAATGGATGTATTGAACATCTACCAACAACATTAAAAATAGGTGAGTTGATTCTTATTAGACTATAATAAGTCAGGAGTAATCCTACTGTCTTCTTTAGACTTTCTCCAGTGTTAAAGTGAGGTCGTTAGGGGAACCAAGTTCTTTATGGCCAGCTGCAATCACTGCTGCCCTTACACCTACCCGTATCCTCATGTGTACAAATAAGACTCAGCTTACCCTGCAGCCTGTAAAACAGAACACACCAAGTAAGGGGTGGTGCAAAATGCAGAGCATCTTTAAATTTCTGGATTGTTGCTTGAATTTCTTCATAATGAATGAAGATGATTTTTACTGTGACAAAATGATAATAAATAAACAGAACACTAAAGGACCCTAGTCACAGTTTGAGACTCCTTATTCTATGAGCTAAAGGAATTAATTCAGCATTGAGAACAAAGGATAGATATATTTTATGGCTAAATCTAGCCAAGACAAATAAAGATGTGCAGCCCCGAGCGAAACACCTTATATTAATGCACAAAGAATACTGTTTAGCTTTCAACATTTTGAAAACATCAAAGTCGAACCAGACTTCTGATGACTAAGTCAATCGTAACTCAACCTGTACAAATAGCAAAGATAGTTAACAGCTCACCTGTACCAGAACATTTAGTACTATTAGAAAAGCTGCGTAAATATATTCACATCTGGGAACCCTTCCTGGCGGTTTGTAACAGCAAGGCACACTGGGAACATCCATAAACTTCTCCCTGCCCCAGTGCCACTGCCTGTGGTGTGATGTCCAGCTCCCACGTGTTTTTCTCTTTCCTCCCATGATAAATAGATTCATGTGTGTTTGTGTAGAAGAATTTCTTAAAAATACTAGTTCCCTCTGGGAAATTCCATAATATATTCCTTTCTGTACCCTTTTTAACCCTTCCACCTGCTTTCCAGCAGAAATATGGGACCACCAGAAACCTTGTGTTTATTTTAGAGATCAAAGAAATTATTCTAAAATAAACATCTGTAAGTGCCACTTTTTGCACCTTTTGCATTTCCATAAGTAGGACTTTATTATGGTATAATATATAATGTAGATGTAAAGCCAGAAAATGGGAGATGCCAGACACTTTAGCCTGCATCACTGATGCAAACAGATATATTCAAAGCAGCTCTCCTTCTTGATTCATTTAAATGGGCACAATGCTGCTGTAATGAATACTTGTGTCTCAAATAATGGAGAGAAGATACATTCATATGTGCGTCATCCTACAAAGCTGAAGCAGACATGCATGAAGTGTGATGAATTTTTAGGAGCTGCTGTCTGAATACTGTAGCCCATAATTCTTTTCAACACTACCGCTGGTTGCCTAAGGAGTTGTATGAAGTTTTAGTGCGGATTTTAAATCTGTAGTTCCTCTGTCCTTTTGTCTTTCATACATTAACTTCTTCACAGACTCAAGGCTTGACTAGTCTTGAAGTCTTCCCTTGTTATCTTTTTTTCCCTTGTATACCCTATATTTTACACATGTGAAATATGGGTATTTTTAATACAGAGCTGAACAAACTTGGGTAAAATAGCCTGCATTAGGTAAGCTAAATGAAAACCAATAGAGAGTGATTCCTAAAAGGAAGCACATCATGGTGTGACGAGTTGATCTTTAATGATACAATTGCACACTGAACATTACAACTGACTTCACCCAATTACATCAAAAGACACTGGTTACTGCATTTACGGTTTTGTTAATCTCAGTAAAGAAAGGGTGGTCTGAAATGCAACCACTAGATAATTAAAATTAGAATGCTATAGATGGCTAGTAGATTGCTCATTTTATATAACGAATTGAAAACCTAATAGGAAAACTCATAATACCAGCCCTCTTAACATTAACAATTACCATGATTAACAATGATACTCACAACTCATTTTTCACTAAAGACTATGGGCAGAGATAAGCTTGTTTATATAGACTAGCTTTTGAACCGATGAGCTATTTATCACTTAGAAAGCCATGAAAGGACAGAACAGCACCCAGCAATTAAAACTTGCAAAGTGACCTTGTGACAGTGAAAGACCCACCCTCCTCTAAAGCAACAGTAAGGCAATTGTTTTTAAATCAGTTGGAAATGGAAAGATAATTTGTTGGTTTGTTAAATCATATATCTTGGCCCTGGAGTGACTGCAGTGTATTGCTGCACACAGAAGGGCTCTCATAGAGATGCAGGTTTTCCAGTGTACACCACAAATTGGAGAAGTGAAGTTTTAAGAGATACTAGATCAAAAGATCAATGCAACAAGGATCAATAATGCTTTATATTAAAACAGCAAATAAAGAAACAAGGTTTCACACAGGTGCTTTCATAGACAAAGACCGAAGTATATTCCATGTATGCTCCTCAACTTGATATCCCAATCAATCATCATTTTCCTGTTCTTGTTTTGGATTTCCTGTCTCATTGCTCCTCCCAAACCAAGCTTTTGAGAAGAAAGTCTCTTACTTACCCATCACCAAAAAATAATACAGTTGGGTCCTGCTCCCAAGGTCTTGAGACTCCCTAGGTTCAACTGAAGTGCTGTGGAGTCAAGATAATGAAAGTATTAAAAGAACAGGAAAATAGCAGTGAAGTAGTAAAAGAAACAGATCTCTCTAAAGGTGGAAAAAAGAGGTCGACATGGCTAAACTGTTCAATTCAGGTATCTGATATTTGCCATGTATTACTTAAAGAGAAGTCATTTCAGTCACGCAGTATTAGAGATGCTCAGGAAGAGTACAATATAATATTAAAAGAGAGTAAGAATAGCACAAAATTATTGCAAGATATCCTTGTTGGCAATGACTCAAATAGTCATTGAGAAGGGAAATAAACATTTAAGAACAGCACGCAACTACTCTAGTCTCACCACTGCAGCCCTAAGGAAATAAAAGGAAATGAAAAATTAGAAGCAGCTTTGCAAAATTACTAGTTTGAAAGATATTATATTTATACGCTTAGACTGCCTTTAATTCACATTCAGGACCTACCCAGGCTTTTTATTAATCAAATTAATTTACTACTCAATTAAAAAGCAAAAATGAATGTGAAAACTCTATTACACCAGCTTCATCAGAAACACACCCACCCATGTATGCATATGCACTCAATTTAAAAAAACAATGAACTACATGTCCACAGGTAACATATGTCTCAAGAAATTTTCTTTATTTACTTTGGAAAGAAATTAGATGTAAGAAATTTGCCTAGTGGAAGAATAAGAGGAAATCAGACTGCAGCCTTCAAGAGCAGAGATAATAGGTTGTGCCTTTTTCATGCTTCTGCATTCTTCCAGTATTAATTGATTCAGGGTGATGTGCTTCTGAGCAGTGAGCACAAGCTAACTAAACATAATTAACATATACTACAATTGTTTCCCCATGGCCCCTCCCATTTCTATGCTTTTTTCAGCAGGTGATGATAATATGTACAACTGATTTATAGTGCATAACTCCTTGCATCCCAGAACACCTTGCAAATTCTGGATAAGTTTCTGAGAGGGTTGGTAGGAAAGAAAAGCATGTGGCACAAGTTTGTGGAGCCAAGGCTATAGTGAAGATGGTGTCAGACCTATCGTGAGTCATGTTTTGCTGCCTGGACATCAGTTAAAATCCCTTCATACTCCCTGCTGCAGCTACTGTTTTGGTAAAGACATTCTCCAAACCGTGATTTCCCAGTAACCAGTGCAACACCGTATTGTGCGATGGGAGAGGCACACCAGACCCCACTGCCTGTCTCACCATGACCAGATGGTCCCCCTGCTTTGCTGACAGCTTCTGAGCAGACGTCACACTATTTGACCCTTGTTATGATCCTAGTTTATTGCAGTGTATGTATATAACCCTAAACATTGTTTTCTGTAAGGAATATAATGGTTAATCTGCTAAACGATGTTGTCCTTCCTTGTCAGCAGGTAATGCATGGTCCAGCAGTGTCTGCTTCCCACAAAACCCAGCCCAGCACCTGTAACAACACAGCGTATTGTATGCATGGAAATTTGTAAGCCAAGAGGTTTACCTCTTTAGCTTGTCTGCCTTTCTGCCAAGCCTCCTGCTTTTACTAACAGAAGAAGGGATCATGCAGGTTGTGAGGTCTGAAGCAGAAAATGAGTCAATAAAAATCCTGGACTTCCTCTAATACAACTTCTGGTCAATCAAAACCGTGGCCTTTCAGGTGGAGTCTATTGATTATAAATTCTTGTGTGTCCAGAGCTTGGGTGCCCCATAGGTGCACTGACTTGCAGAGTAGGTGAGTGTCAGTCCATGAATTATGCCATTTGCTTTTGCAGTGAAGGTATCAGAAAAGATGGCAGATTCCCTCCTTTCAGGGTCTTGAGGAAGTTCCCAGAAAGCTCTGAAAATGCAAAGGAACTCACAGGCTAAGGGCTGGCTACTTGAATGCATGTTTCCAAAAGAAAGAAAGATGGATGAAGGTCTCAGACTTGATGAATGGCTTGAAGGTTGGCATGTTCCAAAACCACATGAGAAAACAGACTCTAGATTCAACCAGTGGAAAGCACCTTTTGCAAAATTATCTCTTCCAATAGCAATTTATTTTCAAAGCCCATGCACGTGAAACCTGCAATCCCATTTCCAGGGCTGTGAGTCAAAGCTAACTCTAGTAAAGAAACTGGAGTAATCATAAACACACCCGGAGAATCTGACAGCAAAATCTGACTGAGCAGTTTTCTCCTGTTGATCATGTCAGGAGGAGGAAGTGGAGAAGAACTGTTTGGCTTGAGTTTGTTTCTTTGACAGAAGCTCACAAACCTGGTTTGGTAAATCAGAGCTACAGAGAGATCGGATGGGAATCTAATCATGATTGACACATAAATGACAGTCTCTTTAAAGGAAAGTGATACATCATCTGCACTCATATATCGTGTCATGGCAACAATACCAGATCCACTTTAGATATACATATCTAGGTAAATAACATTGGAAAATCTTATTTACCTCTAGTTTTCTTGCAAGTGAGTTTTTAAAAGTATCTTATTTGCCTCTAGTTTTCTTGCAAGTGAGTTTTAAAAAGTATCTTTTGCTGATACTTGTCTACATCCCACTGATTAAAAAGTTCAGGCCAGCTTTTAGGACCCAGATAACTGAATTGCAGAACAACCTTGCTTGGAAAGGGACCTTCGAGGGACACCTGGTCCAACTCCTTGCTCAAAGCAGGGCTGGCTTTGAAGTTTGAGTGGGTTGTTCAGGGAAACCTGTCACAGGTTTTTATCACCATCATTGTGAACCTTATATCTAATTGAAAGTTTTCTTGCTACTACTTGTGTCTGTTGCCTTTCGTCCTTTCTCTGCACACCTCTGACAAGAGTCTGGCTCTGTCTTCCCTACAGCCCTCATTAGGTAGCTGAAATCAGCAATAATATCCCTGTTCAGCCCTCTCTCCTCTCAGATGAACAAATCCAGCTCTCTCACCTTGTTCTTGTACGGCACACGCTTGAGCTTGTTGAATGTGCTCAGCTGTCAGGAGTTCACAGGTCTCAGGACTCTGCCTAGGTTAAGCTTTAAACAGCAAAGAGGGACTACACAGTGCCTAAGTAAGACACGTATGAAGGCAGAGATTCAGCTGACCAGTCTCCTCTGAGACCTGTTTATCAATATTAAACTAAACAGTCTTGATATAATATGCCCAAACTGTTTATTTGGTGAGATCCAAAACACCCTACTCTTCAGCCCAGAGCTGAAGCCTGGAGCTAAAGCCCTAATCACTGAGCCACTCTGCAAAACAAGGGGAGTTGGTACCTGCTCCAGTTCTGAGTAAAAATAATTCTTAAAGTGTCTTGCCCCTGCTCCCTTTTTTGGGAAGAAATTGAAAGCTTAGGAAAAGGTCAAGTCCAGACTAGTCCTTCTTTAGAAAAGGGAATAAAAGGACCGAAACACTGATGTAGGCAGGATTAACACCCACCTTCGGTCTCTGTGCTTTCTGCCATCTAACACAGGCTGCATGCTCTCTGGTGTGCATCTGTTCTGAAGAAGGTCACTCTCCATGCACGTCATACACGCTTTGCAGATACTTTAGCTCAGTCACCAGGGTCTATTACAATAGCGAAGTATGGAAACAGTCCTTTCTCACTCTCACACTTCAGAGGACTTAGCCCATGTCACCCAAATAGATAGCAGAGGAAAGAATTGAACCCAGTTTTCCTCAGTTCCAGTGCAACCCAGTAACCACAACAGAAAGATCAGAGAGGCAACTTAAGGACATACAACTGGGCAGGCACCTGTTGAAACTCTGAAGTCCAAAGAAATATCCTTTTCTCATTTCTGCAGTTATTCTCCTGAGACAGCTTGCTCTGAAATGTGAAATAATTAAAAAAGGGTTTACATTCTTTGTTAAGAAGGAAAGGAGGAGTAAAAGTGGGCAAAGAAAGTGTAAATGGAGAGAACACCCTTAAAAACAACCACTATGATCTGGAAACTGTGTAGGTGCACAGACATTTGCATATGCAGTAAATATGCATATGCACCTGAGCAATACTTTATCAATATGAAGCTGAGAAAATGCATATATTGATATGCACTTCCGTGTGTCTACCTAAAGCTTCTCAGGTTCTTTTTCCTGGATCTCCTTATTTGTGATTTATTTCTGAAGACTAAATTAAGTTTTTAAGTAAACAGTTGCAGTGTAACAAGCTAATGTGGGAACTATGTAACTCATTTCTCACTCTTATAGATAGGGAAAATATTCAATTAGTATTCTGTCCATGTTAATTTTTAATTTAAAGCCTTTAACCAAAGTACAATGGACTTTTGACATATAAATATTAAAAATTAAATTTCCTGAGTTCATTATCTGATAATTAGAACTAAATAACATCTTAACTGAGAGACAAACCCCACGCAAAGCAAGTCAGTTCCATTTAAGATTCCATTAGAAAAGTGTTTGAGCTAGTATGTAATGGACCATAAAATTTAATTTGGAAATGATATTACCAAAAATGATGGAATGATACCAATCACAAAAGGACATGTAGGCAGCCCTCATCTTTTCATTTGGCATGATGTTCTTCTATTGATTGTGTAGAATTAGAAAGGAATTACTTAATATTGCACAGAATAACATATGTACGGGTTTTTTTCCTTTTCTCCAGCGCCTCAGTATTTAAAAGTCAGAATTGACCAGTGTAGCTCCATGTAATTACAAAGATTTCGTTATCTTAGCCTATTTGCTGAAGTCATCCTAAAGAAAGGGTCTCCTAATCCATTGGCTGTCTCATATCTCATTTACATTGGTGGTAATCCCCATCCTATCTCAGCATTTAGGTAATGACTTTGGGATTAAATTGCACTTCTTGCAATTCTTTACTTTCAAATCTCTACAACATATCAGCGGGGCCTAGCTGAATAGGGCTGTCAGAGGAGTGGTAATGCAGCTGGGTAGGTAAGGCCTCCGACTTTAAAGTGAAATTAACTTACTTCATAATAGGGTTTTAAGAAAAGAAAACCTTGACTCCATGTTGCGACATATTTTAGGATGTTATAAAAAGATGCCAGGATTAAGTTATATGAAGCTTTCTAAACCAGTGTATTTAGCTACTTTTGCTGCATTTATAGCTAAGGTGGTTTTAGTAAGTAATTTTCCGATAATTATCAGTTTTAAAAGAACTGCAAATGTCAGGTGTGTCTTAGATTTTGCTTTATCAAAAACTCTGAAGAACGCTGCTCTGAACCACTAGGATCACATCATTAAATTTCACTTAATTTATCACATTTGATGAGAAAAATCTGCTGTTTGTTTTGGCCTCATATTGAAGATTGAAAACAATTAACTGGAAAATTAACAACTGAGGCACAAATTCAACCAGATACTTAAGTACATTTCTAATTTTAAGCATGCAATTAATTTTACTGAAGTCAAGAAGCAGCAAAATGCATTCAGAATTAAGTGTATATTTAAATATTGCTTGCTTTAAATGCTGTTAAGTTTGGGCTTCAGTAAGAAATTTGTCATGACAGGGCCATTTCTTTTATCTGTTGCAAAAAAACACAGTTGTGTAAACTACATGCATATATTGGTGAGAGAAAACTAAATTATCATTATGCATCATTACAGCTATGCTATAAATATGAATATAGGTAGTGTCATATACAGATGTTGCATAAAGCTCTATTATAGAAAGGTATTTTTATTTGCTGAACTTAACATTTCTAAGTCCTTAAACTGCTTTGCTTTTCAAATATTTATTCACTCACATTTAATCTTTAAAACTTCAGCTCTTTCCAAGACTGGGAGAATACCTTGTTTTGGGAGATTAAGAGCATCCTTTCAGCTAGTTCACCAAGGTGCTGTAATGCACCAGGTATCAAATGAGAGACCTGATTCTTAGCAGATGGATGGTGGTGCAATAGAGGATATGCCTTTTGCCATCACTGTGAAAAGCCAAATATCAACCACCCAAGGAATCTAAATTTATACATGTGTTTCACCTTAGTAACTGCATCCTGCAAAGGATCTGTCTGCACTGAAGTCAGGGCCATCAGTTACATGCCCTGTCCTCTGCTACCAATGCCACCACCTAAATGGACCATGTCCAGAAGAAGTTCACAGAAGACACCTCACCTGACTCCTGTGTTGGCCTTTTGTGCGTATATCCCAGGAAACAAAGCCTTTTACAATGTGTAAGTACTTTCTTTTCCACAGAGACCAAGCCTTCACATACATCCCACTAAGTCACACTTCACACAAAACAATAACTAGGCAATTTTTTAGAAAAAAGGTCAGTCAAGGCTATTAAGGCCAAAGATAGCACCTCTGACACAGCAAGTCCCTAAGTCAGTCCACCATATGGTAGCAGTATTTCCTAATGAGACAGCACATTGTCCTTCCTCTCTCTTATTTTCTCTTCCTTAGACCCATACAGATCACTGCCAGGGACAGGACATTAGCTAGATGGGCTTTTGGTCTGACCCACTCTGGGCCAATAATGCCAAAGAATGGAAGCTGCAACAGCAAGGACCTGGAGGAGGAGAAGACTTCCCTCAAAGCCTGAGGTACCCTTGCAGAACCGCTACACCTCTCTGCAGACTGAAGAGGAAAGACTCATCACGTCAGCAGAGACACTGGAGCTGAGTAAGGCAGCCTGGTCTGCTCCCTGTGTAACAACCAGAGCAACTAAGGAAAGGCGATGGGTGATTGTAGTAGGTGACTCTCTTCTGAGAGGTACAGAGGCACTCATCTGCCCACCTGACACACTCTCTAGAGAGATGTGCTGCTTACTGGGCACCCATATCGGGGATGTCACTACCAAGCCTCATACAGTCCACTGAGTATCATCTGCTGCTGTTGTTTCACGTGGGCACCAGTAATACAGCCAGGAGCAGTCTGAGGGGCATCAAGAAGGATTACAGAGCCCTGGGAGCAGTGGTAAGGGACTCTTGGAGTGCAGGCAGTTTTTTCATCAGTCCTCCTGGCCAAAGGGAAGGGGTTTGAAAGGGCCAGTCAAATCTGGTGAATCAACAAATGGTTACAGGACTGGTTGGTACCACAGCCTGGAGTTTGGCTACTTAGACCATGGGACCCACCTTGAAAAACCTGGTCTGCTGGGGGATGATGAGGCCCATCTGTCACAGAATATAAAGACAATCTTCAGTCATAGGCTTGCCAAACTAGTGAAAAGGGCTTTAATTAAAGTTGCCAGGGCAGGGCAACCTCAACCCATTCCATGCCTACCAGTTTGATGCCAATGCCAGAAAGAGATACCCAGAGCCTGGAGAGGGATCACAGGTCAGCAGGAGAGCACCTGAAGAGCAGCACAAAGGAATTCCAGTCAGTCCAGTCAAGAAGTCAGATTCATCAGGAGTCCAACTTAAATGCCTCTATGTAAATGCACGTAGCATGGGGAATAAACAAAAGGAGTTAGAGTTGTGTACACACCTACAGGGCTACAATCTTATCAGCACCATGGAGACATGGTGGGATGGCTCCTATGACTGGAGTGTTGGAATGGGAGGATACAGGCTTTTCAGGAAGGACAGGCGGGGAGACGAGGAGGGGGTGGCCCCCTCTATGTCAGTGCCCAGCTGGAGACCATGGAGCTCCATCTGGGGATGGATGAGGAGCTAGCCAAGAGCTTATGGGTCAGGATTAAAGAAAGGGCAGGGACAGGTGACACTATAGTCTGATACAGGCTGCCTCACCAGGTAGACCAGGAAGATGAGACCCTCCACAGACATATAGGAGCAGCCCCACATTCACAAACCCTGGTTCTCATAGGGGACTTCAATCACTCTGATATCTGTTGAAGGGACAACACAGCAAGACATAAACAATCCAGGAGGCTCCTGGAATGCTTTGATGACAGCTTCCTTCTCCAAGTGATAGAGGAACCGCTGAGGACAGGTGCTGTGCTGGACTTTGTTCTCACCAGACCAGAGGGGCTGGTGGGGAATATGAAGCTCAAGGGCAGCCTTGGCTGCAGTGACTATGAAATGGTGGAGTTCAGGATCCTTAGGGCAGTGAGGGAGGTGCACAGCAAGTTCACTACCCTGGACTTCAGGAGAGCAGACTTTGGCATCTTCAGGGATCTGCTTGGTAGAGTACCATGGGATAGAGTCCTGGAGGGAAGAAGGAACCAAGAAACCTGGTTAATATTCAAGGATCACCTCCTCCAAAGTCAGGAGTGATGCATCCCAGCAGAGCAAGTCAGGCAAAACCACCAGGAGGCCTGCATGAATGAATAAGTTGCTCCTGGACAAACTCAAACACAAAAAGGAATCCTACAGAGAGTCTAAGCAAGGACAGGTAGCCTGGGAGGAATACAGAGAAATTGTCTGAGCAGCCAGGGATCAGGTTAGGAAAGCTAAAGCCCTGATAGAATTAAATCTGGCCAGGGACATCAAGGGCAACACGAACAGCTTCTACAGGCACGTTGGTGACAAAAGGAAAACTAGGGAAAATGTGGGCCCTCTCCGGAAGGAAACCAGAGACCTGGTTACCTGGGACATGGAGAAGGCTGAGGTACTCAGTGACTTTTTTGCCTCAGCCTTCACTGGCAAGTGCTCCAGCCACACCACCCAAGTAGCAGAAAGCAAAGGCAGGGGCTGGGAGAATGAAGAACTGCCCGTTGTAGGAGAAGAACAGGTTTGCAACCGTCTGAGGAACCTGAAGGTGCACAAGTCCATGGGACTTCATAAGATTCATCCGTGGGTCCTGAGGGAACTGGCAGATGAAGTAACTAAGCCACTATCCATCATTTTTGAGAAGTCATGGTAGTCCAGTGAAGTTGCCACTGACTGGAAAAGGGGAAACATAACCCCCATTTACAGAAAGGGAAATAAGGAAGACCTGGGAAACTACAGGCCATCCAGACTCACCTCTGTGTCTGGCAAGATCATGGAGCACTGGAAACTGTGCTAAAGCACAAGGAAAATGAGAAGGTGATCAGTGACAGCCAACATGGCTTCACTAAGGGTAAATCGTGCCTGACAAATTTGATGGCCTTCTAAGACAGGGTTATACCATTGACAGATAAGGAAGGAGCTACTGATGTCATCTACCTGGATTTGAAAAGCATTTGGCATTGTCCCACACAACATCCTTGTCTTTAAACTGGAGAGGCATGGATTTGACAGATGGACCAGCTGGTGGGTAAGGAACTGGCTGACTTGTCACACTCAAAGAGGTGTGGTCAATGGCTTGATATTCTTCAGGGTTCCTTCGGGATCGGTATTGGCACCAGTGCTCTTCAGTATCTTTGTCGGCAACATGGACAGTGGGATTGAGTGCACCCTCAGCCAGTTTGCCAATGACACCAACATGCTCGGAGGCAGCATTAACGAACACTACAGATAATTACTAAGCAGTGACATTCCATGAGGACAAAGAAGAAGGGTAATACAAGGAATTCAGCAGGAAGCCCTACTAAATTATAATTAAATTTACCCTTAGTATTTTCACAACAGGCTGTAAACCCTGTGCTCAGAGGCTTCTGAAACATGTAACAGTCACAGACTCAATGCTGTAAATAGGGCTCAGTAGCCCTCATCCCAGAGTCCTCATCAGGGCAATGTGGCCCCTCAACCCCAGGCAGATACCATAAGGAGCTGGGCGATGGCATAAGCTACACGAAGGAGATCATGCCTTCCCACCCTACCCCCGCAATGGTACCATTTGTCTGGAAAAGGGAGAGGCTTTGCCTTTGCATCCCCATTCACATCAGGGCTACATGCACCTGGAGAAGGTAGTGATTCACTTTGGAGGGAACTGCATACTCTAATGGCTACCAGAACCTGGGCTGGTGGGTCAGGAGTTGGGCAAGCTGCTGAATATAAAATTATCAGGCCACTTATGGTATGCAAGATAATTAATGCTGCATTAACTTTGTGCTTCCAGAACCTCAAAGATATATGAACATCAATCTTCCATATTTAAAATATTTGAGGTTCTGAAGTTTAGGTGCTTTTGAAGAGCACATTCTTTAACTGTCATAAAGATCATCCTCCCACTGTAAAATAAAGACAGTGTAAAGCTTACCTTACCAACTTCTGTAAAAACCAAGTTCACATATATTTACAAGAATGGTGAAGATTTGCAAGTGATGCGCAAATTTTTGTTACAAATAATATTTGAAAGCATAGTCTTCAAAAGCACGCCTAAGCAATGTGCAAAGGCAGCTATTGTTTCTGCTACAGGCCATATAAATAACAGAAAACATTAAGTGCATAATGGCTTGTGTGCACTATACTATGAGTGTTTCACCCATTTCACGTGTCTCCTTGCAGTCTATTTCATATACTGGCTCTGTGGTTCAGCTTGGGTGTATCCAATGATGAGTGATAATTGGAAGCCCTCCTCCTGCCATTCTCCAGAATGATACGGAAATTAATTCTTGTACACTGTGCATTGCATACACCAAGAGAAGTTGACCCTATCAATTTACATACACTATAGGGGCCTGCTATCACACTGCAGCCAGCAAACAGATTCTCTTATCTAGGAAAGACCCTCATTTGTTATTTCTTGCTGAATACACCCACTCCCATTATTTCTGTAATTCTTTGCAATAATAGACCTTACCCTAATGAAACCTGCATTATGAGAAGGTTATAGTCCTGACCCAAAGACGATTAGCTCTGTGCTCTGTTATTGCTACGTATGTAATTGTATAATTGATTTTAAAATTTACTTTTGTGTCCCCAAACCATAAAGCGAGCAGCCCATTAAGGGGGAGAAATATAATTAATATATCTATTAAAGTGGGGCAGCTTATTATTGCAATTTTAGGATTATGCAGTAGGTGTACACATAAAACCAAGGAAGAAATAAAAAAGTTGAGATTCTCACTGTAATTCACTTTAGGTAACCTGTGCAAAGGATGTACATTTTCAGTACGTTGCACGCTCAGACACCGGTCTGTAAGATGTAGCTGGTAGGTAGGGGTCCAATTTTATACACAACTCTGTGAAGTCAAGTGGGTCCAGTATTCTGCAGGCCTGAGCCTTTGTTAGTCTGTGCTAATGAAGCTATGAAAATCTTCGTTTCCACATTATTTACTTCTATATGTATGCTTGACTATGCATTGACTAATACAATATGAATGTTATTCCCTGCAGTCAATAGATAGATGCTAGATAATTGACAGATCGTGTTTCAATAATTAAATCTAAATAAATAAACCCATACACAATTAGCACCATGTATTTTTTTTAACTCAAAAATATTTAAAATATTTTTTTCCTCATTTACACCTTGTCCTTACTGTCTCATCTACTGAGAGCTTCCCATCATCTGAAGCAATCTGAGGCACACAGATCCCTGCATTGTCTCAGGTATTAAGATGGGGACAAATCCTCTCTTCAGACCATAAACATTGCACTGCACTGAAGACTCTGCACGTCTGCACATGTAAGTCCACCATGAGATGTGGGCTTTCACCATCCAGTGGTCCTATTACCACTTGCACTTGTCCATCCAGTGGTCCTATTACCAGCAGCAGCCTAGACTGGACTGGCATCTCCTCAAGCCAGAGCAGGTTTTCCACCAAGACCTTTCATTGCAACAGAAAAGAGGGACTCAGCAGCAGGGAAGTGGGAGAGAAAAGATCTGCTCCTGAAGCCTGCCAGAGGCCACTTCAGCATCATTCCCCAGCGAGGTATGCCAGGGAAATCCAGCTGACTAGGACACAGAACTCAAGTATGACCTAAGGGTTGGGAAGGGCAGTGTAGACACATTTCTTATGAACTCACTTGGTGCCACAAATGTCATTTTGGTGGGCTCCTTCACAGGTTCCTGCATTCATAAGAGTGCATTTATCTCATCATAGGTTGGTGTCACCTGCAGGCACTACGAAGTCTGCTCTGAGAAACTAAGACCATCCCAAAAAAGCTCTATGTCCTACACCTATGTAGGAAATTTGCACCTCCTAAATCAATGGGAACATTGCCAGTAACTTCTGCCTCACCTGGTTCTGGCTTAAAATTATTATATTCAGGAGTCAAAGCTTTTCCCCATCTTAAGATAAATTCATATTCCAACTCAGAATTACTCATTATCAGAGAACCATTTTACATGGACATGCCACTATTGAATTGGATTTGTGAGATAAGTTAAGGAAAAGGCAGTTGTGTAATTTGCACACAAAGTGGTTGGAATTGATCTAAAACAAACCTTTAACTTTCAAACTGGTTTAAATGGGGAGAGGACCATTGGATAATTACATCATTTAACACATTGATTGTCTAAAAGTCAATTCTAATGATTTCAGAAATAGAGGACATTGTGCTTTCCTCATTTTTAAGGAAAGATTTTTGCTCAGTGCAGAGGAGTAAATGGTGAATTTTTTAAAAGAGGCAATATAGAAGAGCTGAAGAAAACAAAAGTTTCATTATGCCAAACAAGGCTTATTTCACAAAAGCTAAAAAAAAATCAATGGGATACAATTAAACTGGGTGCATCTCCCCTTACAGTACAACAAAGTAAAAGAAACCTAAATGACCTGTGTGTATTCAGAATACACAATTAAAGAGGTAGTTTGTATCGTTAGTCTGACCACATCTACATTTACTTTGAAGTTATACATGCTCTCTGTTACATTTGATCATTGTCACTTGGACATTAATTAAAAGATGCCACACTCAAAGCTCTAAGATCAAATTTTGTCTTTTTTTTCTAGTTACTTATACAGTACTGTATTTCTGTATCAATCAGAATACATAATATATGAATGTGTCATAAGGGCATTGATAATCATATTTTGCATTTATGTAACACTTCAGACCATTGGAAGGCAAACTCTTCCTTTTGCTCATATGGCTAGCCAAGTGGGATTCTGTGCATACACAATGGAGAACTGAATTTTAGCCCTAGATCTCAGGACACTTAGAACGCTCTATAATAAAAGTTGCATTCGTTTAACTGAAGGAAGGTTCTTAAATCAATTTAGTCACACCACTGCAAATCCACGTGGACAATCTTAAATCAATTTGAACCTGGCTTATTTCAATTTGGCTTAATTCAGAAAAAAATCGATTTAAGCTGAAGCAATATATGCAAGGTTTACATCTGTGTAACAGTGTGCACAAAGGCATTTGCAATAGTTTAAGCAAATCAGCTTGGAAAGTAGCCTCAAGTTCTGCCTACATTTAGAGAGCTTCATCAGTACAGAAACACTGGCAGTTCTGCACTTCCAATGTAGTTTTAAGGATACCAGAGACATTTTGCTTCTTAAGGGTACAGTAGTTTCCTTCCCCTTAACAAATATTTGTTAAGCTTAAATTCAGTTTATCTTGTGTAATGGTTTTTGTTGGCTTGATTAGGTCTGCTAGGCTGTGTACCGTGCACCCTGATAGGCACAGCTATGAGCTCACAAAAGTCTGCCCGGTAGATTTAGCCTTAAATAAATTTGTGTGACATGTAAAACTGAAAAGGTTTCCGTTTCTAGTTCCCTCACAAGGTCCTTAGAAGTTTGTCTAAAATTCTGGAGATTAAATTGAAGACAAGGGATGTCATAACATAATGTAAAGCAGCTCTTTCTGAGGCAACAAGAGGTCCATACAAATACTAATTCTGCAAGAAATTCAGAACCTGACAAGTCCATTTTAGATGTACTATTGCATTTGGAGTTCAGAAACAGTGTATTTCTGTAATGTCTTTTGAATGGTGTGATGTTTGGGTTTCCCTTAGCTGGGTGTCAGTTGAGTAAGCAGATACAGCCAGTTTTATACAAAAGGGTAAGTCAACGCTTCAGATTTTCAGCTTGCGATAGTCATGCAGTCTCCTCTTTCTACCAAAGCATGGCTCTGAGTGGTTAACAGAGAGCCCAGACTCCCCCAGTCTTTCTTGGATGAAATAACAACCTATGGCAAGAAGAGGATCAATGGCATCAGTATAGAGGGTGCTTCCAAGAGTAAATAAGAACACAAGATCCTGGGTTGGTTTTCTGTTAGAATGGTAGGGTTTTTGCAGCATAAATATGTACCAGGTCATCGGGGCAAAAATGACTCTCTGTAACACGCCTCCTCTGTGTAACTGCGTGTATTCAGACAAGTAGCCAGCTATTACCACACTGGGATAAATGCCCGCAGGTAGTAGAAAGACCTTCTTTGAACCAAAGAAGGCTTTGTCAGAGTATAGTTAGACGTTCCTTTAGGTACTGGAAATTTTAAATTTTAAAAAGCAAAATACTCACTATCTACTTTCAGAATTGTGCCTGGCATGTTTAAAGCTTTCTTTTGAAAGGAATTAAGGCCCTGTCAAAAATCCAGTTTTCTTGGTAGAAAATGAATTAAAACTGCCATTTCTAATTTGGCAGTGAGATCTGACCTTGCTGAAGCAATCAAAGAAAATTGCAGATAAACAGAAAATAGGAGATGTTCCTTCACGTCATAATACCTTATCTCTCCTTTTGTCCATCTTTTCATACTACGTCTATAACTCAGAGGGTTTGCATTGCTCTGATAGGGCAGGTCTTTGTGCTGTTGGCATAGAGATGAACTTCTCTGTTGTTCACATTTCCAATCCATTTGCTACAGGCAAAAATAAGAAGACTGAGCTCTGCTTTCCTAAAATAATCTGCAGGGAAGACTGATGTGGCAGAGTAGAGAACAGGGAAAGTGTGCCATACAGTAAGAATCCTAAGGATGTTATGGATCTCCTGCATAAATAGTATAGAAAACCTCCTTTTCTGATATTCTTTACAATGGACAACAGTGCTACCACCTCATGTCACTGAAAAAGCTCTACTTTATCGTAGGTTTGGTGCTGTTTTCAAAGGAGGATGCCAGTGGGAGCATACTTAGCTTTGAAGTGGCTGGAGGAGGGGCAATGACATACTCTGTACTCAGCAGTTGCTTGTAGCAAGGGTCAAGGACTTCCCTCAAAGGCACCAGCTATTCCCTACGCTTCAGAAAATATCATTCAAACTGTACAGAAAATGTGACACTGGAACATTTTTCCAGCTGGAGCTCAGGATCTCAGATAAGGCTGTTGAGAAAAGCTTGGCACCAAGTTTCCTATTCTAATATGGAGAGGTTCTTGACAAGAAAGCGGCATGATACCATCAACTTAAAACGTGCAAGACATCCCAGCAGCAGGGTTTTGGTACTGCTGCCCATTGGTTTTGCTGAGTGACTGCAAAGCCTTTTCCAGGGTCTGAGCAGCAGCAAATTTCACTGTCTTAAGGACTCTGCAATTGTTAGCAAGGTTCCCAGCACTGACTTTCAGCATTTTCTTGCCTCAACCATATGCAAACACTTGCCAACCTGCCTTTGCTCTGCCAGTGCTGGCAATGCAATTTACCCCACTTTATAAAACAAGCAGAAGACATCCACGCATCTCCTCCCTAGATGATTTCCACCCCCACCTGCAGAATCAGGCAGCAGTGTGGCAGGGAAATTTGCACTGATGTTCCAGCCATACTCTCTATCAATACCAAAATGTCAGTAGGAAACATGTTTGCCAAAGTGATGGCATTATCTGGGTACTGACAGATTCTGCCTTGTGGGTATGGCCCATGAAATAAGCAAGCAGTAAAGGGATAAGTTGTAAGCAGTACAGGGCAAGAAGCAAATGCTACAGAAAAGGAATTATCCCTTTTGTCCCACATAACAAATGGAGACCACAGAAATTCTGAATTCTTCATCTTATCAATGCGGAAAAATACAGACAGCCACAGCTATTACACATAGTATTATAGGAAGGCAAGAAGACATATTTGTTCTGAAATTCATCAGATAACTTCAGCAAATCACATGTCAAAATATTTTTTAAAAGTGAGGGTTTTGGGAACTGTTCTTTTTGCTGAATAAAACAAAATACATGAAATAAACTCTGATGCTTAATCATGCGGGCAAAACTGAGGAAGATTATTCTGCTTAAAAAATATGGTTGCAACCTGCAAATGCATTTTTAGAATTGATTTTATTACAAAGTGTCCTATCAAGAAATATCATGAAAATTATGGTGAGGCATACACATTACTCAGTGACCAAAATTATTATAGAGAGTTTGGAAAGCTAAGCAATCTAGCAAGAGCTGAATTGTCTTAACACCAAGAAGTTGTGATGAAACTGTTCTCCTACCATTGCTTGGCCATCAGTCATTTATAACAGCAGCTTTGTGGTGGGAGGACACATACTGTTTCAGTGAGAAACCCCAGGCCCTTAACTTTGATGATCTAGCACACGCCAACTGTGCTGCTTGATAGTTTCCAAGTATTTTCTTTGCCCATAGACAAGTATGGATAGCTGTACCTGGCCTGCCATGGGTCAATGGGTCTCCACTCTTTGCGTGCAGGAGCTGTTTCCATGCCTGCCCATGGGGATACTGGTTTACAAGCTTACCTCTTAGGAAAGAAGAGTAGGAACAACAGCAGGAAATATTTGTGAGAAAAAGAGAAGTAAAAGCATTACATCTCAGATTCAAACCTGAGACACAGTTTGGCCCAAAATTTCTTGTTCTCTTTGGAGTCTACAGTAAAGGCTCCATCCAACCCACTTGGCTGATCAGGTCCTAGTCACCAGATCCCACAGAATGTGCTAAGGACCCAGACCACTAGATCTAAAGTTAGGCATTCAATGTGGGGTTTTGGGGGGAATTACAATATCTTGGAAAATCTGCAAAATCAGGAACCAGAGCAGGTAAAGTTCAAACCCAGGAGGATGCACAGAAAACAGCATACTAATCTAATGAGACTGGAAAAGGCAAAATTCAGAGGAAAGAAAAGGACAAGGTGCTAAAAAATATATTAAGAAAAATAACATTTTTAACATTTTACATTTTTTTTATCATCTGACAACTCAAACCTCTTTTGGACTACAATTAAATCCACTCATTTGTAAAAAAAAAAAAAAAAACAAAAAAACCCAACCAACCACCAAAAAACCCAACAAACCCAAAAACAAACAAATGCAATTACTGAAAAGCAAACAAAGCAGAAGTTTTGCAAGGCACAAGTCTCACCATTCTTCAGCACTAGCACTCTGCAGGCTACATGCCATGGTCTTGCAGTCTGTCTGCTAATCCTGCCACCACAGAGATGCCACTACTGAGAAAACATCCCATCTACTGGCAACTAAGAAATAAACACCTCAAACAAGCTGGTTCCCTCTGGTCTGAACTGGAATCTGGTTTTCCCCTAAAAAATTATTTTGCTTTAAATGTAGTTTCCCTGTGACTGGAACATCCGTGTGCCATATGTGACGCATTGAAACAAAACAGTATCTGAGTTTTACCTGGCAAGAGAAAGAGCTTCATTATAAGCCAAGTCTGTCTATGCAGCCACTCAGACATCTATAACAGCACCAGTACTCTTAAGTACATGGAAGCAAACTATAATTTTTGTTGTTGCATGGACTGAAAGAAATCAAACTTCTGAAAGGTTTTACTGCTATCAAGAAAATATACACTAAGAGCAATCACTAACAGTTAATAAATACCTTTTAGACAGACTCTTTCTAGATAATGTAGCTCTCCAGTTTGTTTTTGAAGGCAATCTGAAATGTCTGTTTGCATCCTCTGAGCAAGCTCTTGAAACAGTAGCTGGCAGTGTGCTTGCAAAATTAAACAGGCTCTTGATAAGGAAAAACAGCAACGAGTGGTTGACTTTCAGCTCTATTATTTGTTGCTGGGTGGGCTGAAGGAAGCCATTCCTTGCTTTATGCCCAAAACATCTTTCCAATAAATGTAGTTCAGTATTAAGTGTTTTCACGCACTTTAGATATACTTAATTCTGTTTTTGCAAATCAAGTCCTGAAGTCTTAGAACTGCAGAATTTATTAGATAGGTTTAAAAAAAAAAACAAACCACAAAATACACAGACAAAATATTTTGAACCGTTCTTTCCACTGAGCTTAGAAACACCTTTGTTGCTTCTCTCTGGTGGACATCCTAAACACTGCAGGCCTATTAATTGGCACCATCAATTACTCACACCCATGAGCACTTGTTGACCTGAACAGTCACAGCAGGGTTAAGGAAGGCCATAGTACTGTTCCTCCAGGTATGTGTCCCTCAGTGCTCAAAGGTATCACACCAGCCAGCCCTGCATGTTGCTTGCTGCAATTTGATGTATACCTGCGTACAATAATAAGAGTAATATCTCTGACAAAGGGATTTGATGGGAACCTGATGGAATGATTTCAAACACAGTTCCACTCAAAGCTCAGAGTCACTATAAAACCAGTACCAATGGAAAACATGCATTATTATTTAGTTGTTACTTTTTGCAATCTACATTCCTGTTATTTTTGTTCGCCAGCTCTTGGAAAGCAATTGTGCTGTTCAGGGGTGATTCCCCCCACCCTCTCCTTCCCCCCAGGGCTTGCATATGCTTGACACTACTTGGAAAACTGACTAACAGGGTGTTCACTTTTACCAGGCCATTAATTGATAACACTTAATTAATCTGCCGTGTGAGAGATCAAATGAAGATTGTGTCCCACAACCAGCAACATATATTGACTTTGTTATTCCAATTATGTGTCTGACCAGAACAGCCCTTTGGTATAAGACTTAACCTTTGAATCACCCTCAGCACAGAACTAGATCAGCTGCTAGGGATCTGACCTGAAAAAGACCTTGACACTGCCTCAGCTCTATATGTGCTTGAAAACGTTCCACCCTGTGCTTGTCATAGCCAGCGTTCCTGTTGTCACTTGCAATTACATTTGTGTGTTGTACAGGATTCTCCGATAAGAAGCTGATAATTAGCGAGAAGCTCTGATTACAATTCACTGTTTCACTTTGGTACACAGTTTTGTTTATTTTGTTTTGTGGTGTGGTTTTTTCTTCTTTAAAGAATGCCCAGAAAAGAGCAATTAGTTTCAGCAGCAATTGGATAAGTGCAGCAGACAAAGAGAAAATTGCCTTTAGCAGACAATTTATAAATCAGCTGTAGATTTCCAACTCAGTTTTTATTTTTGTTTCCCTGGGTTATCTTCCACTAAATTGATGTATAACATCATCAGAGGCAGTTTTGGTGTAATTTACTATAAGAAAACATAATTAAAAATATATTCATCAGATTTCCTGTGGCTTTCTTCAAGGATAGTGAACAGCAGCAGCATAACAAGGAGTAGCAATTGACCTTCTCTATGTGCTAATTTCTACTTTAAATCCATGTTTTTTCTCCCATAGAAGTCAGTATAAAATCCAGAGCAGCCATCCAAAACTGCGTAGCAAATCTTAGTTAACATCCACCTGCCATGAACATCACATACCATTTTGTCAGACATGGCTCTGACCAGGATATGGACGGCTATTTTATGGTGCAATTTTCTTTAATGCACCCTTTCTCCAATAACACCCTTTCCAACCAGAGGTAGACGATAGCGTACAAATGTGACAATGAGTCGCACAAAAATGAATCGTTCAGAAAAGAAGTCAAAATACAGTAATACTTATTTTTAAAAACATCAAAACCTTATTTTAAGCCAACCTCATTATTAGAGCATAGAACTTAGCAATATTACTTGCTGGCATGGGAGGAAAAAAAAAGTAGACTTATAGCTCAGAGATGCCTATGAATAACAAAACCCACAGAGAATGAGACCATTACAGGTCCTCCAATTATTACAATCTAGTGCGTAGTAAAACTGTTCTTGGTTCTGCCTTCACTGATGCAAAACCACTGAGGTAACTCCAAACTCAGATAATTCCAAAAATATTAATATAGAGAGTTATACATTTAAAGTTACTAATTAAAGAAGGGAGAACATCAACCTGTTGTATTAGCAAATAAAAATATGATGAGCCTAATACCTACACTGTTTATAATCGTGAACATTTATTTTTAATAAACACCAGCAAGAGTAACTGGTCTGCTTAATTAGCATATGAGGCTGTTACCCCTAGGCTGGTGCCTTTTAAACAGGGTTGATGAACAGGATTCAATGAAATACTGATTTCTTTGCCACACCCCCACAAAAGAAACAACGACTGTCAAACTGTTTAATTGTCCTGATTAAATCCCATAGGGTTCTGGTAATGAAAAGCAGCCAAATGCACAAGCCAACCATAACTCACACATGCAGCAGTGGTCTCTGAAACATCCTGTTTTTAAAGTATTAACCAAGACACAAGTTTTCTAAGCCTCTCTATAACATGCAGTAGGGTCTTTTAACTGGCTGGGTACCTTGGCAAGCAGCAGGGCTGTGCAGAGGGAATGCTTATGAGAGGTACCACTTGGAAGCACCAGTACAGTATCCAAAAGTGCTGTAAATCAACTGTGGCATGAACCCCAGGGAAGCACTCCTAGTATTGGGGTGAATCTGGAACCCACAGACTTCTGGCTGAGATACAGAAAGACTACCAAATGAACCAAAGGCAAATGAGAAACATCCAAAGATAAATGAATATATGCCACAGCTTATGTGTGCTATCAAGCAATAAATACACTAGGAGTAGGAAGTGCAAAAAGTAATTAAGGTTAAGAAAGAGGCATATGCAAGCTATAAAACATTAGGTAGAGAGGAGGACTAGAAAGATTGCAGAAGGAAGTTAAGAGAGTGTAAACAAAAAAATTAATACAGGAGGCAGAAGAAGAGACAGTAAGGGAGATTGCATGAGAGGTTAAGATAAATAAGAAGATAATTTTCAGCTCTGTAAGGCTCAGGAGTCAGATGTTGGTGTCTCTAAGAGATGGCAGAGAAATTCTGTTCTAAAAAGCAGACATTGCGCTAAAGCAGATCAAAATTAACTCCACATTTGGACTCTCCCTATGGATTCTTGGGGTAATAACATACACATCTTGGATAAAATTGTGCAGGAACTGCAAATTGACCTACCCACATGTACATTATGATATATTATGGTTGTCCTTCATAAGGACAAATGAAGAGACTGAATCTGTTGTGAAACCAGGAACATATTAGAAGGGTGACTTGAAGCATTTGGAAGGATGTCAAGAGACAAGGTGTAAACAGGCCAGATGTGGCAAAAAGCAACTCAAAATCCTTGGAAAAGTGATTTCATAACTAACAGGGCACATACTGGTACATGGACAGTGGTGGAGATGGCAGCATTGCCTGTTTGGCTGGAGTCTGGTTCATGAAGCAGAAAGCATGGCTGAGGCAGCAACTGGCTTCCTCCTTCTCATTATGTCTGACCACTTAAAAAAAAGTGACTGCATATTCTAATACAGCCTGGTCACCTTTGGCACTGGGCTGAGGAAAAGAGACTTCACTGAGACAGAGGACTCCCACAAAAAAGTGTGAAAAATTGAAATGACAAGGTTGTGTTGATAGCTTGTTGAATGAATGAAGGGATTGAATTGAAATTTACATTTATATAGCACCGTTCATCTACACTGTATCATTCAGGACTAAGGAGTTCGTGGCAGACTTACTTTGCCAGCACAGCTGCACTAGGGAATGAAACAAAATAGGACTAAACATCATTTTCGCAGTAACAGACCCCATAAAATATAGTGGAGAAAGGCAAAGAACCTGTGTAAAGCTTAAAAAGGGTGGAAAAAAGGGAACAAAAAATAGAGCCCTTCATGCATGGAAGATTAGGAAGTGAAGGAGGTACTGAATAATATTTTTAGGCTTAGATCATGATTCCAGGAATGAAACAAAGCAGAGTACAGAAAAAATAATCTAATCCTTTTACCTATTTCAATCCAGGAACAAGTATCCCACCAGTTCTCACTTTCTAAGAGTAAAAACCTACAGATACGGGGATTCAACAACTCAGCTGTTGCATCATTGCCTGTGCTGAAAGTTAGAAAGTTCTTTATAAAGTATAAGTTAAATTTTCTTCATTTCATTTAAGTCCATTACTTCCTAATCAGTTCTTGCTGAACATGAGGTTCAACTGAAGAAACCAGTCACTGCCCTGTTGCTAACAGCTTTTTAAACACTGGAAAGCTGGAATCACATACCTATTGGTCCTTGGTACGGCTAAAGGGTGGGTCAGTGCTTCTCTTTGGTGAGTTCACCTTCATTTTGCCTACATATAGTGTTTTTTATCTAAATATATCCATGTATATAAATAGTGTTACTATTATAATACGAGAATACAGCACTGTTTGAACATCTAAACTGAGATCTTTCCCGTGTGTGTTTGACTGATGTAAGTAATTGTATGTTGGATGTTCAGGAGACAGGCTACAAATTACTGCTGTATACTCACTGATCACTTGTGCACAAAGAGAATTTGCCAAAATAGTATCTATCAGTCCATGGAACCCACACACTATTTACCTAATTCATCCTCCACAGTCCTACAGAGGATCTTACCTCCAACCTGTTAGTTTTCATCCATCTCAGCTAGCAAATCTTGAGTCATCTCATGCTGATGCTGCTACAAATCTGCTTTCTTTGAGCATTTTCCTTGTAAAAATGAAATTACTTAAAAGCAGCAAGAGAACATCTACAAGGCAAGAAAATCTGACTCCTCGGTTGCACTTCTACCACTTCCTCATGTTATTAAGAGTTGGTTGAATTCTGGCATAATTCAGTGCTAAACAGTCATTCTTCAAAATGCAGCAGAACACGTAGAATAGATTATAGTCTTCCAATCTCTTGTGAATTTTAGGGCTATTTGGGAAATAGCTTGACCAGTATGCCCAACAAGAGTACATGCAGCAGAGCTTTCTTCTTCCCCTGCACCAAAAATCATACAAGTTTGCCCAAAAATCATGAGGTTTCAAAACAGGTCCACACTGATACACAACTAATTTTTTTTGCTGTGGCATTTTTAGCTGACCAAATACAGGTCTATGACAAAATAAGTTGCACAGCTCACAAGAGACACTACATAATACCATCCCATATCTGCTACAGGCTGAAAGCTGAATCCCACATGAACTGTAAACACAGACATGCAAGTCCCAGCTTTCAAAGCACTTGCTCCCACATTTCCTTCTCCCATTCTCCCTCTCACCTACCACCGTGGTTTCCTGACACCTATTCCTCAACTGTCCCTAGCCTTCAGCTCTTAGCCTTTAGCCTTCAAAGGCTGAGGTGCAGCCTCCCTTCCAGCCTCCCATTTATAAATGCCAGCAGCTCCCCAAACACTCAGACTACTTTCCTGCTGCCCTACTTTACTGAGCACTCATCTCCAAAGTTTCTTGTGAGCTGTAACTTTTCTGACCCATCTTTTTCCTTGACGGTGGTGACGGACAGCTAACATAAGTGTCGGCTGAGCTCGGCTCCGCTGCTGCATTGGAGTGAGCAAAGGAGGCCAGTGCTGCCACCAAGAGCATTTCAGACTGCAGCCCACAAACACCACCATGAGGTACTATGCAACACAAAATGGCATGAGTGCTGGTACCACGAAACCACTTCGTGATTCTTTTTACCCAGATGGGAAACACTACTAATTCACAAGTACCAATTAATTCACCAATGTTTGTAACAGCCTTGGGATCCATAGAGATTCATTTTATTGTTGCAATGCTCTTAACATAGTTATTTGGCACAACAGCAGGTTCTTGTTCCTCAACATTAATCTCTATGCATTGTAAAATAGCATTGGAGAAAACAGTTTTTCTTAAGTGGTAAATAATGCTTTTTAAAAAGAGGTTCTTTATTTAAATTCCTAAAAGGTTAGGTTTTATTTTATAACACAAAAGGACTCCCGGAAGACCAATGACTTCCCATTCAGCCTTGGATCTGACATGCTGTACGGGTGGGTTCTGCTGATGCCTCTGACAAAGAAGTTGACATGAAACCACACCACTTGCTCAGTTTTGCTGGAAAACAAAGGAGAAAGCAAACCTTCCATTCTCCTGAACTTTGTCTGCTTAACTTTGTAAGTTCTTTCAATTAGCTCACAGTGAAACGGGGCCAGGTTTGAAGGCAGAGATAAACACAGAAGATTACAATAGCTCAGAAAGAAATAATACAAACACGGATCTCTGCTGAAGCAGGATTTAAATAAGTGGAAATGTTACTATTGCTCTGGAGGTGAAACTAGAGATGGGAGAAAAATGTTAAATTAAACTTCAAGGTTAAATCAAATGTTTTTCACCTTGATAGCAGACTCATGGCCTGAGTTACAAAATATTGGGATAATATACCCTTATTGGGATAATGTACCCAGAAGAAGAAAAAACATGTGTATAGAATTCAAATTTTGGAAACTATAGCATAACATTAATCAGAAAGAGTCAAGGCAAGACAGACAAAAAGCAGAGGGATAAATGAACAAAAATACGAAAATTTCTGTTGAGCATACAAAGTCCATACCTATAGAATCAATCACAGAATCATTTAGATTGGAAAAAAACCTTAAGACCATTGAGTCCAACTGTAAACCTAACACTGCCAAGCCACCACTAAACCATGTCCCTAAGCACCACATCTACATGTCTTTAAAAGCCTGTAGGGATGGTGACTCAACCACTTCCCTGGGAATCCTGTTACTCCAAGACATACTAGAAAGAAGAGGCAAAAGAAGAAACTGGGGATGGGCAGCAAGAGAGGGAGGTCTGAAATGTGAGAAAGCTGTCTTAAATTCACAATTAGAAATGTAAGAGGACATAGTTTTGGAGTGGAGACAGAGAGACAAGAGGAATAAAGTATTAATTGGTGATGCCAGAACCTTTCCAGAGGTACAACTGGGTGGAAAAGAATTATTTCCTCACGTAAGAACTGGGGAAGTCATTTGCAGCTCTGTAGGAGGAACACTTACTAGAAACCAAGCAGAAAGCTGGCAAGACATCTGTGCTGGGAGTAATAGTGAGATTTGGAGATAAGACAGTGGTTATTTGGGGACAGCCAGAAAGACCTTCCTATTTGCCTAGTTCCCTGAGAAAACAGAGATGTCGAAACCATACCATATCTGTAATCACACCTTACCAAGCCTCTTACCAGACCTTATACATGCCCGGCACTTCTCCATCCCAGCACTCAGGCAAATATCTTGCATAAAGAAAGACAGATGATAATGTAATTCTGAGCAACTGAGAGCAAAGTACATCTGGGAAATCTGAGGTGAGTGATGAGAAAGTATTTTGTACCAGCCACCTCTGAGCAGTACCAAGTATGCACACAGGTAAGTGGGTGAGATCTTACAAAAAGCTCCAGGTGGCCAGGTACTGAGAAAAAAGCAGCAGCAAGAAGTCTGAGGTTAAACAGTGCCAAGGAAACAACAAAGACAAATCCAAATTCTGCTCACCAGAGCAGGAAGAAGGAGGGATGCGGCGCTAGGCTGGGGGAAACTGCCAAGCCCAGGCAAGAACAGCTTTTTATAAAATGCTCTCGAGCAACTTGTGAAAATTGTAGCCTATATGCTCATCTGGCATTTAACTGAGCTTCCCAGTTGCTCCCCTGCCATCATTTCCTCTGGGACATCTGGAAGTGTCCTGGATGTACCTGGTTTGTGCTCAGAAGTGAAAGCACAGGTGGTGGACCAGATGAAGAAGACTTTGGAATGTATTCATGAAGAGCAAAGGGAAGTTTGGACTGTAGACAAGGTACCAATTGGTGTTGAAGGTTCAGCAGGGGAGAGAGAAAGGTCATGTATTAAGTGTATTAAATGCAAATTGGGAAGGTTGGGGTGTTTTAGAGAAGGAAAGGAGTGAGGAAATTGGAGGCCTGAGGAAAGCACAGATAAGCTGAATAAACAAAATATAAAGAGCTATCGTGGCAGTCATGCACCTGCACAAAAGAAAAATGCTCTTCCAAAAAATAGATTCCCTATTAAGTGATTTTGCTTGATTTTTTCATGCCACTCATGAGCTATCAATCTCCCCACCCATAAAGACAAATGTCATATTGGCCCTAACCCATCAGCTATTCTCAATTTATCACCATTTAATATATATTAAAATGCTCTTACCTCTGATTGCAAAAACAAACAAAATAAGGCAACATAAATCAAAAAGAAAGGGAAAGGGAGATGAGGAGACTGAAGAGACAGAAAGGAAATCTGCTTCTCAAAAGAATGGATTTTTTTTTTCTTTTGATCTTTGCATCCAAGCTCTCAAGGCCTCTCCACCACAAAAATACTCCAATGGTCTTACACTGTAAATCACATCAGCAGTTTATTAATCTCCTCACAACACAGAAACAAATGCTCAGCCATGGAAGGGGACTGGGGAAGCTGCAGAGTAGTAACAAACTCAGCAACCCTATGTCTCTCTCTCTCTCTCTCTGATCCCATTATAAACTAACACAATATTTTTCTCCAATTTTCAGTCGGTATTGCAGCTCACAGCAGAAAAGATACTGAAAGCAGCAGGAGCCAGGCAGGGGTGTCAGACTTCAGAGCGGACACTGCCTTGGGACCTGGGGGGGCCAGTAAATCAGTGCACGCTTGTCAACAGCTCCAAGCTGCAGGAATTACTCGAGCGAAAATAACAAATGGCTGTCATTGTGGAGCCAAAAACCTGTGATTATAATTATCACATCCCCAGTGACCTTGCATAAACTTTAATCCCTCTCCAATGGAGCATTTAAATAGCCTGCATCTACTGGCAGGGGACCGTGTCCCCTTAGTTGAAAATACAGAGACTAGGAAAGAAACGAGCCACAAAGAAACCACCAAGCCCCTCTATGTCTTACAGCTTGTATTAAAGAGTTGTACAAGAAAAGCCCTGTCACTGTCATTTTAATTGATATTATATAGTCATCCTGAATTCAAAATGCCAGGGTGGTACCCAAACTCAGGCTAAGCCCAGCACCAAGCATTTTAATCAGATGAAAAGGTCAAATAACACCAAGTTTTCATCACTGCATTCAGTGGGTCACTGGGCTGAGAAACTGGGTATACAAGGTGTGCGGATGGGTTGTTGAGTCAAGAATTCTTCAGGGAGGCACCTTCTTTCCACATTGGAGGGGTTAGCTCACCCTTGCAGGTTCCACCATGATCAAGACTTGAATGAATTCTTTAGCTTTGGTTAAAGACCTTTTTCCATTGCTAAAATTAGGTATTTAAACTATTTTGGGGGTTTTATATTACCCCTTACAACCATGACTGGATGTCTTTGATTACAGAATGAAGGACCATTATGTGCTAGCGCCTTGTTCTACTCCTCTAGGTCGTAAAGGTACTCCCATACAGTATAGACAGATGCTGCAGAAAACTCTAAAAGCTCTGAATCTGGGGAAAGAAAATATTTTGACTCTGAAGGATTTCATAGGCCTCATGTTTCTGATCCTGAAAGGAACCTTTTAGGGGACAGAAAAAACTATTCATGCTATTTCATGTAACTTCTAAAGCACATTGAAAGCATAGTAGTTGCAGGAATTCAATGACATTGCTTTGAAACTGTACAAAGTTGCTCTATGATAATCTGATTACTAGTTCAGAGATGACAGAAATTGTTTCACCTGCAAACCAGGTATTTTCCCCCAGAAGCAAGCACCTCCTGCACTCAGCACATGCTCCCATGTACAGGCAACGAACACATGTGTGTTTAAAACACAAGACCTTTTATCTTACATACATGTGTTAACGATGTTCATCATGAGCTTTGCACCATGGTATCACATAACAGTGATTATTTTTTTTCGATAATTCTGCAAGAAGACAAAATGAACTTATTACTGGAAAAGAGTTTTGCTAATTGCACAGGCTTTCAGTAGGTTTCAGAGTTCGTACATCAGAAGAATTACACATTCAGGTTAGCAGTAATTTTAACAAATTCCAAACTTAAAATAGAGAAGGCAGTTTAACAGTAAGTCTTAAGGGAAAGTCACTTAATGAAATAGGGAAAAATGTACGTATTTTGGGGTTACTGGGTAGACTGGTGTATGTACTGCTCACCTGCACTTCTCTGTGTTAAATAAATTTAGTAAAAGACATCTACAGTAAGAGGTATATTTCCTAAAAATAGGACATTGCACCATCTAGGAAAGCAAGAAATAGATAAAACAGAGAAGCTCATGACCACGCTGAGAGTTTTAACTTTAAATGTGGAATTAGAGATAAAAATAAATAAGACACAGCCTTAGTATAAATAAAGGGCTACAGTAGATCGCAGAGGTATTTAGTTATTTAGGTAGTTTTGCAAGTCAATAAAACCCCAGTATATACTGCAATGGGAGGATTTCTTCCAAGCAGTTGCGTTAACCTAAACCATACATCCTGGCAAGCTTCTAGCAAGCTCTGTTAACCTAGCAGTGTCAGCCTGCTCAACAGTGCATTTGAAAACACGGCTACAGCTAGCACAAGTCTCCTTTTTGCTCTGTGTCTGGATTAGGATGTTCTTTGGACCAGAGAGACAGTGAGAGAGGCAGCCAGAGCCTCACAGAGCTTTGCATCCCTGACACTCTGGAAATAGGTGGTGGCACAGGAGAGACAGCTCTTTTCAGCCAGTGGCACAGAACAGCAACTGGATTGAATCCAGGTGCCTTCGCAGCCTGTGACATCAAGGCCATTCAACAGCCACAGCATAGTACCAATTTCCATCAGCTTCATTCATTTTAAATGAAAATTCTCCATTTGCATCATTGCAACATAAATAAATACATTAAATATCACGTAATAATAGCTTGGCACATTTCTCCTTCTGTCAGGAACCATTCCAAATGTCTCCTTTCCTAATTAGCAATGCGATACAGTTGCCGAAGTGTAAAGCTGCATATTCTATGTGTTTCGTGCATTAAGATTTGGTAAAACTCTTCTATTCATCCCATATACTGGAGGTTAATTACCACCAATTGTCTCTCTGTTTCATTTCTGTTTTGACACATCATCCAACATCACTCCTCCAACATCCTTATTCCATCTCATCTTGGTGAATGGGCAGAGTTTCAGAAATTTTCTCTTTCTTCATGTCAGTAACTGTAAAATAACTGACACTAACCACCATTATAAGACCAGCTTTTAGTTTCTTGTCTCAACTTGCACATATACTGTTTTGTGAATTCATTCTAGGAAAAAAACCCACTACAAAATCTGCACTTTCTGTGTGTTAATATTTGAACACACACCAAATCTGGCATGAAATCATATGTAAACAACTGGTATGACTGGCGATTAGCCATTATTTGCCATGGACTTAGTACAGTGGGAGACGGTCTTAACCTGTTTGTTTTTATAGAAAATTAATGAAAGCCTATCATTTATCCCTTTCTTCCTTATTACAAGACAAAGCACAGTTTTATATTATTGTATATTATGAGCCTATTTTGAGTATAAATTTGTCAAAATTGCATAATTACAAAATAGCTGTTGCTGAACACTGGAATTCCTTGGGAATTACAGAAACTAAATGGTTGTGAGAAGGGACTTATGTTCTATAAATGATACTCTAAAGTTTCATTTCTTCTGATATCAGTGGTCTGGACTTACGGTGTAAGCCCTTTGCAGTCCTGTATCCCTAACATCCCAGAAGGTTTGCAATAAAATACCGAAGTGGCGGTGCTTGTGTAATGCAGTGGGACCAGGTGACTGTACAACTGGGTCATTTTTGAAGAGTTTCAGTTTCAGCATAGACCAACTTGAATAAACAGCTCATAAAACTACCTTCACGTTATGGGGCAAATTGCTCATCTCTGAGTCACAGTTGTTCTTGGCTTCCTGTTCAGAACCCTTTCCACAAGTCCCACCAGCATTAATGGGAGCTCCACAAGCAGAACAAATAGACAATCATTTCATACTGAGAGGAGAATTTCCCCCACATGGTGTATGTCCATCACACAAACCCACCTTTCACCGAGGGAGGGAAACACAACTTGTGTGTGCCTCCCCATCTCTACCTTTCCATCCCCTTCTCTGTGCTCTGCTGCCTGCAGACACCAGGACCAGACAGGCAATCTGACATTTTAAACAGCTTTTATCGTTTCATAACAGTGGCTCCCAGCTGTTTCACATCACCCAGCATTTTCCTGCAGAGATGCTGGGTTCTCTCAAAAGACAACTCTGGTTTACTGAAACGGCCAAACCAATCTCTAGCCCTATAATGTTTTGGCCTCCTAAAGACCCCATCCTGAGGAGAGCATTACTCTGAAAACTCAGTGAGACCCAGATGAATAAAGATGTCACTACCCTTGGTGAGCTCCCATGTACTTTAGCTAAACAAGGAACCTATATAACGCATAGGGATGCTGTACAAACTTGAAGGAGAGATGTCATACACAAAGTAGAGCAGCAACTCACCGCCCCTCATCACAAGTCAAAACCAGGTAAGAAATAGAAGGCAGAAGCAGACTGCCTTGTCCCAGGCAAGTTCACCCCAGGACTTCTGATCACTTGCCTGTGGGCAGTGCTTAAGTATCTTGGCATTGCAATGTCTCTTTTCCCAGCTTTTAGGGAAAATTTGCTGACTCGGACTTTTTATTTTTTCCCTTTCCAGTACAGACCATTAGACTAGTGCTGGATAGACAGCACAAAACCTGCAAGCACTCAACAGTCTTTCCTACAAGAGAAATATTAAAAGTGCTTATTCCATTTCTTGCTTTCTGACTCCTTTCCCTTTCATTTATCCTATTCCCCAAAACGTTTATACTGCTCCAAAATTCAGATTAGGCTTAATGAGGGAACTACCTATATTTAGAGGGGGATATTTCACTGCCGTGACTTCCAAAGTGTTTCTGAATCCTAAACTTTCATAGAGTTTCATGAAACCCAAAGAATATGGACCTGACCCTGGGATCTTCATCCCAAGAAGCTTTTCTTCTGAGACTGGTGTGAGTTTTCCAGCAAAAGCAATAGCCAAGCTGCTTTTTCTGACAAAAATAATTTTATCAGAAAATCTTCAGCTAGAATCAACTTCACCATTGCCAGCTTTAACCCCAGGTTTTCCCCACAGCATAACATCCTTCCTCAGGCAGACCTCCCAGAGATACAAATACAGAAAAAATGATGGTCTATATTTTTAAAGGGTGATTCTGGTTGCTACAGTTATGTCAAAAACTTGCAATATAAACCCTATACATTCAAAACTAGGAAAATCACTTAAGAGAGACAAAGATTACATGTACTACTTTTGATTTAAATTTTTGAGAGTGTTTCCCTCAATGTCTTTGTCCTTTGAGGTAGAAATGTAGTGCATCTTTCTTCTGGTGGGAAGCTGAAAGCACGTTCATTTCTGATTCATTTCAGCTCTTTTCTGTGCCAGTAAGGTTCATGTGGTTTGAGGTCTGATAATGAAGATCTGGCACAGTTTTAAATAAAAGTAATTAGGAAATCCATTGACCATAACAAACAATGGACCAAAAAAAACCTGTTGTAAGAGAAGGTACTTCCCAGTTGTCTATTGCAGCAATTTCTGCCTCCAATTATAACTCACAAGTTTAATTATTAAAAAAAACCCTTTTTTTTTCTTAAATATCCTAAGTCAAGCTTTAAATTACAACTCTTTCAAGAATGAACCTTATCACTACCCTTCCCATGCGAAAGGGGCAAAAAAGTAGCTGTTAAAAATCTACATGAAAGGGGCAAGTGCGAGCATGCTGTAAAGGCACCTGCATAATAAAATTCCCCCCTACACTTCCACATGTCACATGCATGTGTGCTCACATATACGTGTATGCACATGTATACTTTATGGATGCATAGTTATGTGTTTATATATATATATATACACACACATACACAAAATACACTCACCCTATGAAAAATGAAACTCCAATGATAATGTGATCCCCACAAGCCTAGCTCTTCAGTTATAAAGCAATCCTAGCACAAATCCAGAAAATGTCACTGTCACATGCTTCTATTGTATGCTGTTGAAAATACCTCCAAAGTTTGGAAATTAATCACACAGCAATGCCAATCTTTTAAGCCAGGCATCTATGAACCAACCTCTTCCCTACTGAATGAATTACATTGAAATCATATAATTGCAGGTTGCCATTCAGTCACCCTTAACAATAGGAGACTTTGAAAATTGGAATTTTTTTTCCCCTCTGACTCCCAACTTGCAAGCATGAAGCATACAGCAAAAGCTTCGTGCCTTTTAAATTACCTAAAATCTACATCCTTCAGACAAATGAACAAAAAAAAAAAAAAAAACCCAGGGTGCAATTTAAGGGCAAATCATTTTGTGTTAATCCTTGGGAACTCAAAGCATGAAGATAAAAGAAGAAAAAATGCAGGTTTCACTTTGCTCATTATGGGACATTGACTTTCACCTAATAGTATGCAATTAAAATTTCTTCATGAGATTTCCTTATTGAAATAAGAAAGATAGCACCATGCTGAATGCGGTGATAGATCTGGTATAAACGTGCTTCCTGGACAAACTGATTTATCATGTCTCATTCCAGCAGTACTTTCTTGCTTGCTCATTTCTCATCTTATTACTGTGAAGTTGTAATTAAAGAGGATCCTCCCACAGAGAAGAGTTCTCCTTCAGGACAAGCTAAATTATAAATGCACTGCTCTTTCTCTGAGACCAATTTAAAGGGGCAGTCTACTGAGGGAAAAATGCACAGCTAATACTTGGGGCTCCCAGCTCTGTAATTTTACGCAGGTCTCTTTCTGTTAGATACAGAATAAATTTGGTTTATAAGCCGGGCTTCCTGGGCAAATATACCTCTGCAATTGACTATTTCAATTTAAATACATAGACAATTCAATTAAAATGATATTGAACCACTGTGGCTGATTTACTTTGTGGATACTTCATGTATGATCACTCGTATAGTACATCGGAATATTTCAAAGGGCACTGAAAAACTATTTAAGGAATAAAGAGCTTGTAAAAATTCTTCCTATTCTTCAGGAACAATAGAACATTTGATCAAGAATACAATTAACACCAACCATTATGAAATTAATTTTCCAGGAAGACACTACCATAAGGAAACATAAGCAGCAGGCATGAGATCAATTTGACACTGTACTATCCCTCCTCTACCAAATTCTCAGCCCCTCAAATACATGGATGTGCACCAATGAAAATCAAAATACAAAACATTATTTGTTCCCCTTTATTTGGGCTCATATCTTTAATGCAATGAACTATTCCTACTACAGGTAATATCAAAAATCCCATTTCCTTCAAGGGAAGATACTACAAGAAAGGACTCCTAGCAGTGCTGTTCCTCAAGAAGGTTCTTGTGCCTTCATATCTGAACACCTAAATCTAAATACAGCAATACACTGTAATTCCATTATTTTTGGTCCGTTGCTCCCAAAGGCTCTACATTATAAGAAAATTAATTCCAGAAATAAGGATTATCCATACCAATTCACAGCAACTCTCAGAGTCACTTCTGATGTTTCCCTGAGGACTCTGGAAAGAGGGACTCAGCAGGTGAAAGTCACAAAATGGGACTAGGAGAGAAGAGCGCCCTGAAAAATAGGAGTGAGCCCTCTGAGCTTGAACAGCTTGTCCAAGAATGAGAATCTTCTCTTAGCTTTGGAGTATATATATGTATCTTAATATTAAGCATTACTTTCATGGTATCCTGCCTTTAATGTCAATGTGAGATCTAAAAGAATTCAGATCTCTTAATAATGAAAATCCATCTGATACTCAAAAGGCTCACACAACCATGAGATAGCCTTTTACACTGTTACATCCTATAGCTTTATATTTCTCCTTGAGTCCATTAATTTAATTGCATCTCTGGATTTCATTTTAAAATATTTTATTGTAATCATAGGAGACAGCAATAATTTATTAATGTGCTCAGTAGCAGTATTACTCAGTAAGAGCAGCATTACATTTGCAGACATATAATTTCAGAGTTAATTTCATAAAAATATAGGTGAACTTGATCCTTAAATTAATATCATTTTCCTTTGCAAGAGGATTAAGACAGGCAATTCATTCTGTGTCATATCTACAATGTTTTAAATGTGATGCAGAGCTGTGTAAAAGTGAGGTGTTCATAGCAGCTGATATGACCCTAAAGGGACTAGATCCCACAAGGAAAAAATGAAAAAATTGTTATGCCAATAGATGGGGAAATATTTATAACTGAGTATTTTTAAGTCCTTTTCAAAAAATAAAATCTCAATGATTATATGTAAAAATGCTAGGCAAAAATTAGCTGATTTGACTTCCAAAAACAAATAGATGTTGCATTAGTAAATATTATTTCATTGCCTTCTCTTTCTCTTTTGCATGTTTTCTTTCCTGTTTTGCCAAGAGAAGAAAACATGTGGGAAAAAGGGAAAAAGGAAGGTAAAGAAAAGAAAATAGCACTGCACCCCAAAACCTCAGCATTGCTTGCTCTACCACATTTCTTGCCGATAATTCTATTTGCTATACTAGTATTGCAGATTAACTGTGGCTAATTAGTTGCAAATTTTCATAATCAAAAGTCCAGTGCAGATTGGTGTGATAGTTTCATTGAACAGACAAGGTCACATCAGCATGCTTCAGTTTCGTAGTTTGTGCTTCCATGGATGGCTGCAAGTCCTAAAGCAACCGAATCCACTTCTTCACAGGTCATTTTCCATAAAATTTCTAATACACTTAGATAATACATAAAATGGGAGGTTTATAAACATTCACAACGCAATTGAAAAAAGGAAATATAACCATTGACAATGCCACTTTTAGTCAAGTAAACACTCACTTGAAATTCTTTCTTCAGGCATATTCCCTGCTCTGATAAAAGCCCCAATTCTATTTCAAAACATACAAGGTATTGGTTGTAAAAAGCTTTCCTTTGTTGGATGTCTTAACACAGGGAAAATAAACACAGTGCAATAAAGTCACTTAAAACCTCAAACAGTCTAACTCTGCTTTCCAAAGAGTTTATGATCAGAATGGATATACCTATCTTCCTTCATGAAGAACTTCTTGTGCAAAAATTCTCTGAAGCCGCATATTGCTTGCGAAGCTTCTGACCAGGGAGTTTGTTTTACGGATGAATTATTACCTATTCACTTACATAGCATTGTAAATATAGCTGCTGTGGGGCAGCAGCTGATCAGAGCCAAGCGGACAAGGGTCTGTGCTCTCACCAGCTTACAGTGCAAAGGGACAACCATTGATAAACTACAAGACCAGGCAGAAGATAAGTAAAGCAAGAAGTATCCATTAGCGCTCAGTCACAGGATAGGCGGGGATTCAGACATTGCACATAAAGAATTACAATCTAGATGCAGAGAATAAATAAAAGAGCATTCCCAACTGGCAGACTCCTCTCTGTCCCTACTCCCTTTTGTTCTTACCAGTTACTTCTGCTGGCTGACAAATCATCTCCCCGGCACCATAAATTTGTTATGGAACATTATCTCAAGCTGAGGAAGGTCAGGATGTGCTAAAGGTCATGTATGTATTAACCCACTACATGACAGTCCCCACCCTTAGTCTAAAACATAGTCTTAAATTACATACTATTGAACTGCCTATAACAGATCTCTCATAAACAGCCTCATTTACCTGACATGTTCTCAAGATGTGCCCAAACATCACGAGAACAGGCGTGTCCTGTTTGCTCCAAGGCATTATTAAAGGCAAAAGCTATGTTGAGAAACACTGGGGTTGTGGAATTAAGAGTCCCTAAGAGAAAGGAGACAAGAACAGTCTGATTCCAGCACAGGCTAAATTTGGGTGCACAGCACACACTGGATTAGGATTTGGTCACAGGGGACAGAGTGAAGACCATGGCTACGGGTGTCTGCTCTTAGCTTCAAGTTCACTTCAACACCTAGCAGAGGTCTTTTCTGTATATTTGATGTTTTGTACCAGCAGAAAACAAGACAACTTTTAGCCTAGAATAAGGGATACACTGTCACTCCGTTTGCGGGTCTAGATACCTTTGGAGAAAAGTGTCCATCTCCTCCTGCTTCAGGGAGATGGACACTTTTCTCCAAAGGTATTTAGCACCAGGCAGATGGTGAATATTGTGATTTTGTATATATAGTAATGCTGACCATTAAGTCAGATGAAATGAGCAGCAAAACAGAGTTCACATGGCTGTTTCCAGCAGCAGCCACTCCATACCCTCATCTAAAATCAATTCAGAAATAGAACATACTTTGAATGACAATTTTTTAATATTTAAAAATCAGTTTTCTTCAATACAAATGTGGAGTAAACTTGATTGGCTTGATTAAAAATAATGTCATTATTAATTTCCCATTTATCTATTTTATTCCCACTTTACCGGCAACAGAGAGGTAAAGGACAAAAAGAGAAATCCAGGAAATGTTAATTGCCAAAGGTGTTTTAAAGAAAAAATCTCGGCAATATATTTGCCAATTTTCAGATTTTTAAAGCAAGGGATTTTTTTGCCATAGATAATTCATCCAGAAATTTTCATTAGCTCTATGTACATCAGAAAAAAACAGAGAATGCAATTTCCTGATTCAACAGTGCTTCACAACTGTTTTATATTGCTATACAACGTTATCTTAAATTTCGCTTTTGGATACATTGCTCTTCTGAAATGGAAGAAAGCAGCCGGAATTCAGTAGTGAATATACTATTACCTGAGCTCTGACACATCATAGCGCCCATTGTAATTTCCTCCTTACAGCAGGAATTACAGGACAAATCCAAGATTCTTGGTTAGATTCTTTAATAGCTAAAACTTACATTAAAGGTTTTTAAAATACTGGCTTGCATATAGTAAAGCATGAAAAGGAATGGAGGGGTCCTTGATAGTCTTCTTATATTTCACTACTGTAAAACCAGGGCAGGAAGAGACACATGTAAAATCTAGATACAAAAATTTAAAACACAACCACAAAATTATGAACACATTTCTAATACATCTCTAATGAGAAAGCATGTCAAACCTACAATTTTCCCTAGTCCTCAGTCTCAGAAGTTATGGATATCGAGATGAGATTAAGCCCTATTCCTTCATGGGCTTGCCCACCACCCAGTGGAAAATACATCTCAATTTGCCTCTGAATAGCAAGAAGCATTTTTAGTTCTGTATTGTGTCCGGCTGGGCCCCACAGCAGCCCCCATAGCTGTGCTTTGTATCGGTGGCCAGAGAGGTGGTGATAACACACCAGGGTTTGGTTTGGCTCCCTCTGAGCAGCGTTCGCACAGCATCAAGGCTGCCCCTCCAACCTCCCACCACCACCACTACCAGCAGGCTGGGGGTGGGCAACATCCTGGGAGGGGACACAGCTGGGACAGCTAGCCCAAAGTGACCACTGGGATATTCCATACCATATGATGTCTGCTCAGATATAAAAGCTAAAAGGAAGTGGGGGGGGGTGTATTTGTTGTTTGGGATGTTTGCCTTCCAGAGCCATCACTACAGGCACTGAAGCCCTGCTTCCCGGGAAGTGGCCGAGCATCACCTCTTGATGAGCAGCAGATAATAACATCTTCTGTTTTGCTTCATTTCTGCATGTGTGACTTCTGCTATTGCTTCATTAAATTGCCTTTGTCTTGACCCATGAGTTTTGGGTTTATTTCCATCTTACTTTCTCCCCAACCTGTTCTTCTGAGAAGGGGAATGATAGAGCAGCTTGGTGGGCACCTGGCATCCAGCCAAGGTCAACCCACCACAGCTTCACAAAACCCTTTGCTCCAGTCCCATCTTAACCTCTAGAGTCACCTCAGAGCAATTTCTACAAAAGCCACCCAATGACACCCTGCATCAGACTGTGACAGTGCTGTTACCACCTATGAGGCTGCCACTAGATGAGGACAGCACAGGTTGTCTATGTGCCACAGCAGTACCCAAGGGAAAGGATACATCCAGGCTGTGTCCTGAAACCAATCTCATCCATAGGGACTAAATTTAACAGCTCAGGATTCCTCCACCTTCCCTCCATGGTTATCCTTGAGATTTGGACTCCAGACCTATCTGTCCTAGAGTCTACACCATTCACCTCTTTTTAGAAAGACACTCTAAAGAACAATTAATTTAATCCTAATAAAGGTCATTTGGAAGCTCCTATATCTCTCCATTAGTTACACAAGAGATCTCAGGTCAGATTTAGACCCCTGACTTGTCCAGTGGTGTCTCTGAGATTGTAGTGGATCCCAGGCAAGAACCAGCCTCCCCTGAACCCAATTTTTTAACCAAACCAGGAAAGGCAGAAGACTTTCCATCACAGCTGAGATCATACAGGACATGGAGTTTTGATGCTGATTCATCACCACTTAATCTGGGAGATGAAAGGGAGGGAGAAAAGAGGGGTCAGCTAATTAACACCTGCAATAACACCATCTACTAGGAATTTCCAAGGAACTGTGCAGTTTTAGATAGGAGACCAGGAAATCAAAGGCCAGTAGAAGGACCTGGTTGCAAACAGTGTTTTTGACTTGCTCTCCTTGACAGAAAGCCATTCTCTGGCGATTGTGGAAAAGGGAAATGTTGGCTTAGTGCAAAGAGCAAACAGAAATCTTTTAAAGACACAGATATCTTGTATCTTTGCCTTCAGTGAGCTGTTTCTCCTTTTTATTCTCATTTTCACTCTCCGTCTGTCTTCATTAGTCTGCTGGCACTCTGCTAGGATTAGTGAGCTAGTTTCCATGGTTTCTTATTTTCACTTTCTATCTTTCTTTGCTTAACTCATTAAATTGCTCATTACTTCACTGCACTTTACAGGAGACATATTTATTGTATTAGTTACACAATGGCCAGATTAGTAAGTGATAGGCAGTTTGCTATTTGAAAGAACATATTCTAATAGCAGAAAGGAAATTCAGGAGACATAGATATTATCTACTAGTTGTAGCATAACTGGGCTAGGTAGTAACTGCTAAACGTTCACCCTTTATCACTAGAAATATGCTACATGATTATAAAAAAATGGTGCACATGCATGCCCCGGTTCTCTGCAGCACCCCCACTGCACTTCCACCCACAGGAAAAGATGCAAGAACAGCTCTACAGACAAACACCTTCTTTACCTTCTCCTCTTTACCTTCCATGATAAATTGCCATTATAAATCTGCCCAGACCGTGGCTTTTCCCAAGACTGGGAGAAGATCTGCACACCTGAGCCTCCCCCTGGCTGCTGGAGGGAAGAGGAATGGGGACAGCAGGGAGAAACCAAAGCATCACAGAGGATCCTGGCCAAAGGAAGCCCTCCTGCATGAAAACTAAGCTCAAGCTTAACAGTTTTGGCTCCAGTTCTCAGATTTCCACCATACATATGCCAACTGCTTTATAAGGAAGATAATTCTGTGCCTGATACTCATATCCTGGTAAAATTCATGAGTAAAACAACTATTCTATTCAGTGGGAGTCCAGTGCATGCCACAGCATGAAAGGTTTTTTCTTAGTCAGTCAGCAGAGCTACAATTCTGGACTTATAACAAAGTATTCTCCGGCTCTGTAGGGGGGTGTCTGCTCAGTCAGGTCTGTATTCAAAGGAGTTTTCAGTTGATAGATGTTTCTTGTGGTCAGCCTCTGGAGTTTTTTATTTGATTGGTTTTCTGACTGTGCCAGCTTCAACACCTGCTTTTCTGCCAGTTCTCCTCCGCTGTCTATTCTCTGCCATTTCTCTAAATAATCCCTGCCTCCTCCTCTCTGCTAACGTACAGTCCATTTCCCTCTCTGGTCTAGCCATCAAGAGTGCAAAAGATGTCTCTTTACCTTGCACCTCTTGCTTATTCTTTTGATCTTCCAGCAGTTAAATATAACATAGTTGATTCAATTACAGTGAAGTTTCTCGGATGCTGAATGTAATCATCCATGCTCTGCCTCTTTAGTTTGACAGGACTCCAAGACAGAGTTCCTTTCAGTTGAATTAAGATCTTTCCTACAGTTAGTGAACAGTATATACAGGGGTTCATGCCATTCATTCATCTTCTCCAGTAGTTCATTTATCACTTGGAGGTAATCTACTGTGAAGAATTTTGATCAAAAGGATGCCCGGTTTGTGGGGTTTTTTTGTGATTTAAAGAAAATCTAGTATTTTTAAAGGTTTACTTGATCCCTTGGCTAAACTCTGCAGACATAAGGCCAAAGGATTTATTAAATGTAACTTTCCTTTTTATCTCATCTGTATGGAAATGAGATCTATTTTTTCCTCCAATAAACCCTATGAATACTCTTGTTTTTAGGGTGTGAACAGGGGCTGTTCCATTTCACCATCCTTTAATGTTAGCCTTCTGCTGCATGCTTTACCACCTCGTTTTATATATTCTGGCATAGGAAGTGCTAATGTTTGCCAGGTTTGTCAGTAGAGCTTTTGTACAGTAAACTTTATCTTGAATTCTTACTGATAACAGTCTTTGCTCTTCAAAGTATATCAAATCTGTCCAAGATTGCTGTTCTATCATTGTCCTTGATAGAGAATAAGATCATCTTTTGTCATCTAGTAGAATTTATTTCCCGATATTTTTATGTTCTGTAAAGCCTTCAAAGAATGTCCCATATTTTAAGAACACTGTAGTTTCAAATATTTTGTAGTTCTTGTTCAGCTTAATTAATTTTCTTTAAAAAAATTCTTGATGCTATACAGTGAAACAAAAAATATATCTCCCCAAACTTCAAAACAAGAAATATATGATGGTACAGCAGAATAGCTCATATAAGCGAGACAGACAAGAAAAAGGCATTATTAAGGTTGGAAAGCCCAAAGAGTAACCTATTTATTTCTCAAAGCCGTTTGCAAAATACATGCACTGCAATTCTGTATATGTATGCTATTTCTTAAAAGATAAATGCTTCAGTAACCTCTGCTACATAAAAATCTTCATGTTAAGCCCTAAACCAAGTGACTTGCTATCCCTGAATCATAAGCCTTCTCTAAAAGTAAAGACAGAAAACCAGAGTTAGATGATAAAGGAAAGAGGGATGTGCTACACACAGCCACAGCTGGTGACAGAGAATCAGCTCTCTCTTTAGCAGTCATCAGACAAAGTCCTGCCCCAAGAAATGGTGCTGGGAGTTTTGCAAGGTGGAATTGGTTGCTACAGTTTCTGCTATTACATACATGGATCATCTGGGATCATTTGTCATTGAGGTTGGAATTACTAGGTCACTGTTAGTACTTCTCAGCAAAACTAACAACTGCAAAGGTTAATTTTCTCCATACTTTTTAAACACCTGCATCTGAAAAATTCTTTTGCATTCTGGTAAGTTTTCTTTCAATAATAAATAAATAATAAATAAAGAAACAGTAAAAGGTATGGTTAAGCGAGAGAATACCTTGCTCTTTTAGAAAAAACAGATAACAATCAATTACTTCTCACTGTTTGTGGTTAAAATTAAGGCTTTTGAAATGTGAAATTACTTTCTCCAGAAAACTTGTACAATAGAATACCCCCAATACTTCAAAAATTGTTCCATATTTTAAAAACGGCAATAAAACTTTGTATTTAATTTTAAAAAAACCAAACTCAAAAACTAGTTTAAAAACCCTACTCCTGCTTACTTTGTTTTTCATAAATATGTCTTTTGTACCTGATGGTACCAAATGTCATTCTCTCTAGAGCATGACAATCAGGCAAACCTTATGTCTCTTCTGTGAAATCAGGGAGTCCATGTTTCATCTTTGAAGCTATAATACCAGCAGTGAGCCTGGCCTAAACTGGAATCTGGCAGAATACAACTCCTCTAAGGGGAAATAATATTTGGAGGATTAACCTGAAATTAGTTTATGTATTCCGTCAGAAACTGGTTTCCATATAGAGGGAGAAAATACTATCGAATATACTCTGCCTATAAATTAAAGCATTAAAAATGTCACAACTCCATCACATTCAATCCAAGAAAAGCAAATGTGGGCAAGCTGCCATTAATCCTTGTTGAATTATACACTGTAAGGAAAAAGAACAGCTCTGGGGCTCTTCTGTTGCTATCTTTGAAAAGCAAACTTATCTCAGTCACTGACATTTTCATATTTTTATTAAATTCAAAACTAAAAAAAATTTAAATCTATTGTGCCACATTTTAGCACATTATCCAACATAAGTACTTAAGAATCTAACACTTCAAATACATATTTCCCTGACACCATTGTCCCAGTTTTGGTTGCAATAGTGTTAATTTTCTTCTTAATAGCTGGTACAATGCTGTGTTTTGGATTTAGTATAAAAATAATGTGGATAACACACTGATGTTTTAGTTGTTACTCAGTAATGCTCACTCTAAACCAAGGACTTTACAAGTTTCCCATGCTCTGCCAGTGAGCAGGTGCACAAGAAGCCAGGAGGGAGCAGATCCAGGACAGCTGACCCAAACTAGCCAAAGGGCTATTCCCCACCATTGAGCGTCATGTCCAGTATATAAACTGGGGGGAGTTGGCTGGGGCCTGCCAATCGTTGTGCGGGGACTGGCTGGGCATCGGTCAGTGGGTGGTGAGCAACTGTATTGTGCATCTCTTTTTTTTTTTCTTTTGGGTTTTATTCCTCTCTCCCTCTCTTTCCTTTTCATTACAATTGTTACTATTATTACTATATTTCATTTTATTTTAACTATTAAATTGTCCTTATTTCAACCCACAAGTTTTACCTTTTCCCCAGTTCTCCTCCCCATCCCAGTATAGGGAGGGGGGTGAGCAAGCAGCTGCGTGGTGCTTAGTTGCCAGCTGGGGTTAAACCACAACAACCATCCAAACATTTCCTAAGCAACACAGTCTGCCTTCTGGTGTTCCCATTACTGCAGGAGAACTGAAGCATCACAAAGAGTAGCCAGCTCAGCCCATAGGCCATCCCAAATGCAACTGGAAGCCAAGCCTAGGGCATGCATTTAGACCGTAGTCAGGAGATGCAACTCCTACATACCAGCAATAATAAGCCACTAATGCAGCTAGACTGTGCACAGTAGTAGTGAAGGTATGGTGGCACTAGGCTTGATAGGCAGTGAGCTAACCCACCAGAGACACAGGCATCCCAACACATAGATGCACTGCAAATGATATGTATTCGTACCTAAAATCTGCTGTCCTACCTCAGTATCTTACTCACAAGACCAGTTCTGCGTTCAGTCCTATTTAGTGTGTCCTATTTCCTATTCAGTCCTATTTCAGTGAAGGCTCAGCTCTGCAGCATACTGACCCTCTTGTTCCCATTTCATCAAAGCACTGACCTGTGAGGACACAAGTGGTCCTGCGAGCCTTGAGGTCCAGCATTGACTCAAATGTGTTACTGGATTGGAGCCAGTGTGTTTAGCATGTGACAGACACAACTTCTTAGGACTTTTAGACTGCTGTGCCTGAGAGCATTTTATTCTATGAATGCTCTTACACGTTTTGACAAAGAGACTGTGCTACTAAAGGCATCAGAATTTTGGTTTTACTCATTAATGAAAGCATTCATTAGTACATCGTGGATCTTTCCACCTTTAATACACATCAGAAATTAATTAATGAAAGCCTTCTTTTGTAGTTACATACATATATATGTATGTATTTGTATCTCCATTTATACACGTGTACACACACATATATGTGTGTGTTGGTATGTGCACGTGTCTACGTTTTACTGCACAGAAAGTTCAGTAAGTATAAAGCTGGGGAGCCTATGCCACCGTTATTATTATTGTTTTAAAACCTCTGCTGTAATTGGTATAAAGTGAGGAAATTCCATCCTTGTTTCATTGTTACCTGAACCTGTAAGGTGAAACAGCATGCAAAAAAGGCCTAATAACTCAGCATATTTCCTGAGCTTGCTGTTATTACAAAATAACTGCACATTTTGCTGTATTTTATGACTTAAATAAAAGCATTGATACTAACATCCTAACCTTTTTAACCTAAAGGGCATTTTCTTTGTTGCATTGTAATGCTCTAAATAGTGTGCAATTATCCCTGCTTACTTAGACAGACTTAGTAAGGAATGAGTTGGGAAATTAGCATAACAAAAGAAACATTATTAACCCATGTAAAGCGCAAGCTTTGGCTTGCAAGCACCTGTTTGTAGTTTGTATGAGATAAGCTCATTGCATTCTTTGTTCAGCAGGATGCAGGGGGTGATGGCACTTTGCATGGCAATCTGCTGTGATATATCAGAGATGAGCATCTGTAAATACTAGTATAAAATATAATTGCACTCCAGAGCAAGCAAACTTCTTCCAAGCATTGTAATCCAAGTACATCACACCCCAATGAGTGCATGAATGTACACCAGCAAAAAGGCTCAATGAATCAAGCTGTCCTAGACCCTAACTGAAGAGGCTTAATCTGATTAAAAGATGTACCAGGGGAACAGAAGTACTATCGGTTTCAGTGACAATAGTTATCTGGTTTATTTAGCAGTCCCTCACTTTCTCAGCTCCCTGCATCCAACATGCCCTACAATCTTCTACTGCCTTCCTGTCCAGATTTCCAAGCAGCCTGAGACATACCCCAAAAACAAGGGGCTCTGTCGTGTCATGCTAGTTTGTGGGTTTGGCTTGATTAATCCAAGATTTGAAACCTTCGCTGGGCCATATCTGCAGGACACGACAATGTGCACCCTTCTGTATGTAGCCTGGTGCTCACCATGGCTTCTGGGAGACACAAAAAGGGCAATGAAGCCTGATGCTCTGCAGACATGTTCAGCTGGTGGCCCGTGGGGACAACTCTTCCAGTGCACAGCTCATGCCTGGTGCCCCTCATCCTCAAGGGTAGCTGGTAAGCAGTGCACAAGCCAAATGTTTTGCTCTGTTTGCTATAGCCTGCTTCTGACTGTAGTTGAGCACACAACCCATCCCTGCCTAATCACAGGTTGCTTCCAGGAGAAAGGATGACTAGGAAGACAACAGCATGAATTTTTGTGGTGTAATTTAGGAAAAGATGGACATGAGGCATTACCTTGCACGTGAGGCAAGCCAATGCAACCAGGAAGCGTCAGGTCTCCTAATCCTTATCTGCACAGGCAAGTAAGTCCTCACGTCGTGTGAAGAATGAGTGGCACCATGCAGACACGTGTGGCTTAAGAAGCGATGTGATTTATTCAGTCAGAAAGAATGGACATTCATTTCTAGGCTGAAACTAGAAAAAAGAGACATATAGTAATCTATACACAGAGATTTTGCCCTCATTCCTGAGAACATTCAAAGCAAGTCTGCTAACACTCCTGTGGTTTGCTATGAAACAAAGATGGAACTATAAAAAAGTAAGATAATTCTCAGTCTGGAAGTTGCCAAGTACCCCCAGAACCTCTGCTCTTCTCTTTGCAGCATACAGGGACAGGCCTCTACTCTTGCAGTCATGCAAGTGCTCATACACACACACTCCCCATGTTCAAAATACCTCTCACATTAAAGGCATTTTTTTTGGCTTATGGCTTTCCAGGAACTACTTAAAATGCTTTGCATGTTTCTCAGTTTAAATTTGCAGTAGGTGAAAGCTGAGACAACTTCGGCTTGGTATCAGCGGTAATCCAGACTATAATTAACAGAAATTCTGAACCCAAAAGAGATTAAATTGTTTTAATCTATTAAATTAAAATATCAGGCTACTGACCAGATTTCAACCGAAAGAAATACAGTATGATGGTACAATGGTATTTCTGATCTACACCTCATTTGCATTCCTACTTGACAAAAACTAGAATAATCCTCACTTGTTTCTCTTATTTGGTATTAAATACAGATGTTTAAACAGAATATTGCTATCAAACATTTTAAGGGTTCCACAAGTATTTATTTCATTATGCAATAAAAAGCATTTATCCCTATTAAACTAAGTTTAAGTACGTACATACACACATATGCACCTAAAGGGCAAAGCTGAATGTCATGCATAACTATCTACCTTTTCTAAGCAGTGGACCTTGCCCCAATAAAGCTTGCTAAGAACTGGTCAAAAAAGGTGGGAAAATAAGATAGGAATCAGTCTTTACCAGATCTCTTACGTGATCCTTCACCCACAAGCATTCTATTCTTCATGTTTCGTTTCAGAAGTGAACAAAACCTGCTGAATATAATTCATAAGCACTTAGCTAGTGCTAAGACAAATCATGTGAGCCCACTATAGGTCCCGTTACAGAACTTAACTGTAACATCTTACTGTTCAACTCATCACTTTTAATTCTTCCATTTCTGCAGTTCAGACCCTGGCCAAGTGGCAGTATGCAGAAACACACTGAAGACTCACAGAAATAAGTATCTCACTGTCAGCAAGACTTAAGGAAACACCTTGAATTTCAGTAACGTTGACAATTCATTCTGGTGTGCTTCATGTTCAGTTGGTTTAGTGGAAAATTACTATATTTCAGTCACGTTTAGGTTAGTTATTTAAACTACAATGAAAAAAATCATGTGTTTATAAGATATACACAGTCTAGTCTTTCCTTTTAAGAAATATTTCTGTAGTTCTCTTTCTTGATACTCAATTCATTTATACAGTTATAATCAAAACCTACTTCATTTACAATACCTGTTTGATATCTAATCTATTCAATACAATAGCAAGTTATATATGTGCAGTTTCATATCTGTAAGATAAAACAAATGTTAGTCACCTGAAAACATCTAATATATATAAAAAAAAATATAAAAGCATAATGATGTTATCTTGTTAGCACTATATATATCTGCAGACTTTTTGTAGACATTCCAGCCAGGAATAATAAGAGATCCTCAGAAGATGAGAGTAAGCCAGCAGGCTTGCCCAAGCTGCAAACGAGACTAAACTCATGTGGAGTAGTTCAGTGAAATTTACACCACTCGGAGAATTACTTCTAACACTTTCTGAAATCACTCCAATGCCTACAAAAGATGCTTTCACATTGTTTCATTTGCTTATGACATCTTTTAATGTATTCCAATTAAACCTGAAGGTAAAATTTCCATAACACAGCAATTTCTCTGGATTCTCTCTTAGCTGGGTGCGAATGCAGCAACACGAGCGAGGATGGAAATTTATGCAAAAGTTCCCTTATGATTTCAAGGCCTGAGCTGTTTCCCCTAAATCTGAAATTCAGCTTCACAACAATTGTTCACAGTCACTTTACAGCTGAATCAGTTTCAAAAAGGCAGTCCAAAAGCAAAAGAACGTCATATTTTTAAATCTCAAGAATACTGCAAACAACTGGCTACTTCATAATGACCGTGTTTTGTATTACGCCTCCCAATGCAATCAACAACTGAAGGTGATGTACAGAAGAAGAGAAAGGAAAGTTCCTTACTTACAGCTGAGGGTTACTTTACTGACATGATATCATCGCTAAGCAGAAGGAGACACGAGTAAACATCAAAATATATGGAAAAAGAAAAACAAACCAAAAATTCAAATGGATCTGAAGATGATGAAGAGGAAAGAGCCAGGACAGGAAACCCTTCACTCCAGACTGCGCACTGATGGGTACACTCAGGTGTGGTCTGTGGCTCAATCCTGTGCAAAGAAATGTGATTGTGTTATGAACAGCCGATGAGTTCAGCTGTTTGCCACTAGGCTAAGAGTGCAGCCCTGAGTATCTCCTACAACTGTTTCAAGAGAAAACCCAGCGGCAAGGGCCCATGTGGATTGTGATATATGCAATAGAGCTCTGCATTGCTGTTAATAGATCTGATTAAAGAGAATAATTTTGCCCAGAGAAAAAAAGGGGAGAAAAAATAAATCACCATAAAACTTTTATTTTTTTGTAAAATTTAATTACAAAAAATTTTAATTTTTTTGTAAATTTAATTTGTAAAAAAAATGACATAAAAATGAGACTGCAACCTGTATTTTAAAAAAAAAAAGAAAAAGAAAAAGAAAAGAAAAACATTAAAAACTAACCAAAAGAGACCAGGGACAATATTAACCTTCATATCAAGATTAAGACTTCAAATGAACCAGTCACTGCAGATACAGGACTTAAGAACAGAAATGGAAGTTGCATTAAAAGAAAAGTATAAAACATCCCCTTCAATCATTAGCAAATTTTCTGGGGAAAACGCAAATCATTTTAACTTCTGAAATTCCACAAAATCTGTATTCCACAATTTTATTAAAAAAACCTCAATTTATAAATATGTGGATATGTAACATATATTTACATTTAAATGCCTTGACTTTATGCACACATGAAATCATATCAGGCTGGTGACATTTTGATACTAACTCATTAGGCAGATTTTTTCCATTTGTTTTTCTATATTTAGTGAAACGATAATAGCAAAATAATTTGATTTTTTTTTTCAGGTGTCTAATAGCGAATAAGATGTGTAATACAGACCTAGATCAGCTGGTGTCATGTTATAATGTCCATGTTAGGGAACACACAGGTTCACAAGGATTTATGCCTCAGTTCTTCCAGGTGTTTGCAGACATGGTCCAATCCAAAGCTATCTCTCAATGCCAATGAGCTTGGAAAAGTGGAATTCACTCCACACAATCCATTCTCTTTGATCATTAGAAAACTAGAAAGGTCAGTATTAAGTTACTGCTGGATTTTAGCACATTTTTGACAGAAGCCTCAATCCTGGGTGACAATTAGCTGAAGAAAAGGTCACGTTGACACGTGTACGTATGCATAGTCACTTGCCCAAGTCTATTAAAACTGTATAGACGATTGGTCCACTCTTAGTGGGTCAAATATGGCTCCAGATGTACACAAGTATTATTAAAGATTAGCTCACTGCAAGAAAATTGTAACTTTACTGCATTTCCTATGTAGTCATGTTTTTCCTGGAATTATCTAGTCATGTTAAGATTGATTTGGTTAGCCTATGTCAGCCAGACAGCAAAAGCAAAAATTCTGCCACAGAATACACAAAACCCAGTAATGTACCGAGAACTTTTTACCGTAACACCTGAAGGCAAAATCCTGGCGGCATACTGCATACTTAAAGACATCTCTGGATGTTCATGTAAATATGCATGCCAACTAGAAAGATTTTAAAGGTACCAAAAATACTCCAGGATGATGGAAGAGCAGAGGAAGAGAAATCATTAAAAATAACAAGATGTTCTTTAAAAGTTAAATTAATCGTCAAATAAGGGTACTAGTGAAAATTAGCAAGATAAAGTCAAACTGTATTTAGACAAATGAAAAACGGTTTTGAAAAGCACCTTCTTAAAGACACTAACATTCATAGCAAAAACTTTCCTTTCATGCTAAAAGGAAGAAAAGTGCCAGGGAGATGGTGGCACCAGTATAGGAGTGAGGTGGAAAGAAGTATTCACAGAAAATAAGTTCAGAGAAGCGGAATTAATTCTTTGCACTGGCATAAACAACACAAGGGGCTATAGGTTCTGGTAAATAAATAAAATGAAAAGTTATATGATTCTAGGACTGCACTGAATTTACCCAAGAGGGAATTCAAATACGACATTGCAGGGTGACCTCAAGTAGCACACGGTCTATCACTTAAGTCAAAATTGGTGCCAAAAGAAGGGAAGATGTGAATGTGACATCTGCTGAACAGAGAGCTCTGGCTGGAACTCAGGGGAAAAAAGAGAACTTACCACCTTTGGAAGAAGGGGCAGGGGACTCTAGAGGACTCCAAGGACATCGCAAGGTTACACAGGGCAAAGATTAGAGAGGTGAAAGCCCAGCTAGAACTCAGGCTGGCCACTGCCATAAAAAATAACAAAAAATATTTTTACAAATATATTAGAAACAAAAGGAGGGCCAAGGACAATCTGCATCCTTTATTGGATGCAGGGCGGGGGCGGGGGGAATATTGCCACAAAGGATGAGGAAAAGGTGGAGGTACTTCATGTCTCCTTTGCCTCAGACTTGAATAGTAAGACCTGTCACCCTCAGGGTACTCAGCTCCCTGAGCTGGAAGACAGGGACAAGGAGCGACAGACTGAAGTCTCCACAGCCCAGGAGGAAACTGTCAGTGACCTGCTGCTCCACTTAGACATGCACAAATCTATGGGACCAGATGGGATCCTCCTGAGGGTAGTGAGTGAGCTGGTGGAAGAGCTCACCAAGCTGCTCTTCATCATTTAGCAGCAGCCCTGGCTCACCAGGGAGGTCCCAGCAGACGGGAGCTCAGCCAGGGTGACACATTCACAAGAAGGGCAGGAAGGAGGATCAGGGGAACTACAGGCCTGTCAGCCTGACCTTGGTGCCAGGGAAGGTTACGGAGCAGGTCAGCCTGAGTGCCATCGTGTGGCACATGCAGGACAGCCAGGGGATCAGGCCCAGCCAGCACGGGCTCATGAAAGGCAGGTCATGCTTGACGAATGTGATCTTCTATGACAAGGTGATCCACCTAGTAGCTGAGGGAAAGGCCATGGGTGGTGTCTATCTGGACCTTACTAAAGCCTTTGACACCATCTCCCACAGCATCTCCTGGAGAAACTGGCTGCTCATGGCTTGGGTGCCGCGCTCTGTGCTGGGCTAGGAGCTGGCCGGGTGGCCGAGCCCAAAGCGCGGTGGGGAATGGAGTTACCTCCCGCCGGTGGCCGGTCACAGGGGTGTCCCCAGGGCCCAGCGCCGGGGCCAGTCCTGTCTCATGCCTTTATGGATGATGTGGGCGAGGGGATCGAGTGCACCCGCGGCCAGTTTGCAGATGGCACCAAGCCGGGGGGAGCGTGGCTGTGCCGGGGGCAGGGGGCTCTGCGGGGGGCTCCGGGCAGGCCGGGCCGAGGGGCCGGGGCCGGTGGTGTGGGGGTCCCCAGGGCTGAGCGCCGGGCCCTGCCCCTGGGTCACACCAGCCCCCGGCAGCTGCGGGCTGGGGGCAGGGGGCTGGGAACTGCCCGGCGGGACAGGGCCCGGGGGGGCTGGGCGGCAGCGGCTGGGCATGAGCCCCCAGCGTGCCCAGGTGGCCCAGGAGGCCAGCAGCGTCCCGGCCGGTGTCCGAAACGGTGTGGCCGGCAGGGCCGGGGCAGCGCCCGTCCCCCTGCCCTGGGCACTGGTGGGGCCGCCCCGCGGGGCCTGGGCTCAGCGTTGGGCCCCTCACGGCCAGACAGACACTGAGGGGCTGGAGCGTGTCCAGAGCCGGGCAGGGGCTGGGGCAGGGGCTGGGGCACCAGCCTGGGGGGGCAGGGGGGTCAGCCTGGAGAGAAGGGGGCTGCGGGGGACCTTATTGCTCTCTACAGCTGCCTGAAAGGAGGTTGTAGGCAGGTGGGATCTGTCTCTTCTCCCAGATAACAAGCAACAGCACAAGAGGAAATGGCCTCAAGTGGCGCCAGGGGAGGGTTAGATTGGGTATTGGGAAACATTTCTTCACTGCAAGGGTGGTCAAGCATTGAACAGGCTGCCCAGGGAAGCATTTGAGCCACCATCCCTGAGGTGTTTAAAAAATATGGTTGTGGTTCTTAGGGACATGGTTCAACCGTGGACTTGGCAGTGCTGGATTAATGGTTGGACTTGATGATCTCAAAGGCTTTTTCCAATCTAAATGATTCTATGTCTAGTTCACAAGAAAGGCCCCATACCTGGTCCAGAAAGCCAGTAAGACTCAGTCCTTTGCCAGAGGTAAGGGTGACTGGTTCAGCTGAAACCGGAATAAAGAAAAGTAAAAAATATGGGTTTGTGATGCTGCAAGTTTGAAGAAGACCAAAGGCCAAGTCCCTTTCCTGTGAAGCACAGAGCCTAGCACAGATGTACAAAGTGGGAAGGTAATGTGAAAAGAACAGGGAAAGGGGAAGCAATGAAGGTATCCATGCAAGCATCACAGGTGCACAGCTGAGACCACACATGCCAGGACAAGACTCACAGTCTTCTGAAGTGAGAAGCAATTGAGTGCACCCGTCCTTTTCCAGACTGTACCATGAAATACATCCTTTACTTTTACAAGACAGTGTTGTAGAGAGACAGGTGGGAATTTGCAGTAAGTACCACTTCAGATATATTGTATTAATAACATGCCTTGAAGTAGCAGCTGAACAACGTTGCATCTCTGTCCCATGGAGCTTTTTCTGGACTCATGTTCAAGCCAGTGCCAGGTACTTTAAGGGTTAGTGGATACAAACTCCTCCCACCTGGCACACGAAGCCCAGCAGAAAACCCTCAATCCTTTCCCCTCCTTTGGCTTCTTCAACTCGCACAGCCCATGAAGCCAGGTCCCAGTGGGGTAAACGCATGGAGATGGTTCATATCCCTCCTCTGTCTTCAGGAAGAGAGAGTTTGTGTTGGGCACTTTTGCAGTGCCTCAGTGCTCAATCCATCTGACCTAATGGAATCAGTGTCTTTGCACTAATTATGTGGAAGCTGCATCATTTGTTAAGCTGGTGTGAACGTATGACACCAGTGTATCAGGTCCCCTTTAAAATACGTATGAGTAAGCAGAGATAAAGGAAAAAAAGAGAGAGAGAAATCTTGAGAGTGAAAGAGAGAGGCACTATTAAACACTTTGTACTTATCTTGCTAAGGAAGAGCTTTGTTTCAGGAGGAAAAAAACTCTCCCTTTGAAGCTATCCAAACAGTAAACAGACCATTCTTTAAACAGTGGCGTATCTACAGCAATGTGTACACCAGAGGACTGGCATGAAGAAAGCTTTTTTTCTCATAGATAAAACAGCAGAAAGGGTCTCTTGCACTGGTGATAATTTGGATTTTCTCTTTTATTTGGATTTTCAGAGCAAATCCAGAAAAGGTCTAAACCCTTAAAGGAAAAATATATCAGGAAGTGTTGAAGTATGTTGAATCATTGCTTCTTGCAACATGTTCTTCTCCTCCCAGGACAGGAATAGAAAAGGTTTCAAAGGTTTCTCATCATATTTGTACTGTCTGTTGCAAACGACATCAGGGCTCTTGTGCATTAACATTGCCGGGACAGATGTTTTTGTGTTATACATCTGGAATGAGGATGGTTTCTACAGTCCAGCTGATGTACACAAATGCTTGAGCTCTCAGCAGGTAATTATATGCTGAGCCAGTAAGTGGCACAAGGAGCAAAGAGAGTTTTCATGCCGTGCCCTAAAAATCTTCACTAATTTTCAGAGTGAACTTTTCCTCTCTATGAGGACCTCTCATGTACCACCTAGTGGGCCTTCAGGCTTCCCCATCCTAGGGATGCCATAGCTGTGACACCTGTCCTTGGCCACTGGCAGCTTACTGATGTTTACAGGTTTTCTTTCTATGGCCATTGTGTCCACATGGCCATTTCATTCTCAGGCATACTGTCTGAGCCACCATTGGTCCCCTCCTGAGACCCAGCATCCAGAGACAGAGCCCTTGCAAGACCTCTGAACAGGTGATTTCACCCCTACACTTAAAAGAAGATGGTTTTCATTTAGTTGCTTCTTGTTCCACTTTCTAATAAGGTTATAGCTGATCATACATACATAGGTTTACAACTGCTGTTTTCTGAGCAGAAATCATGTAACGGATATCTAATGTCCAACCTCATCTAGAGGTATGGGAAACACGTCCACAAAGCAAGAGATGGGTTCAGTGCCTGCTTTCATTTGTGGGGATTCAAGCCCGCAGCACTGCCTTTGCTCTTCCACAGGAGAGAGGTAAAGGCAGATACAAGACTCAAGGGGCAGAGGAAGATGAGCAATGGGGAACATGACTGCAGTACTGGAACCTCTCCCATGAAGAGGTGCAAAGATCTAATTTTCCTTTCAGACCTTAAAAGCTCCTTCCAGCCTTCAGTTGGGTGCAAAAAGCAAGTTTTTCTGACAATAGTTCATAATCTGGAGAGACATTCAAAAATACAACCTGTATGACAGAGCAATGCCATTCCAGACATGCAGGCTTCTGCAGAGCAGGAAGCTGCCATGTAAATTATTTCCTCTAGTTCTGCAATTTAAATGGAGAGATCAGCATTACAGCCTTGGCAAGCAATGAAAGTGAAAATAGACACTGTAAGAACCATCATGATTTCTGTTTCTTGTGCAGCAGCCTCCCGTTGATAAAAGGTGGCATATGTCTCTCTCCTTCACAGGCTCACTAGTAAATAATCATCAATTTACACATTCTAGCACAATACCTCTGCCTACAAATTGCTTCTTCAAAGATTTCCTTTTCCCCTGGAAGCACCACTTCTGAGTGTGTTGAAATTACATCTTATTCTTTTCTTTGAAAGATCTCTCACTGCACAGCTAAATAAAGAGAAATCATTTGCATAATTCTTCTTTTAAATGACTTCAGGTTGATACAGGTTCTTTAGTGAATTGTTATTCAGCAGGACATGGTCAGATGCAGATAAAGTGCTATAGAAGGTGGAAGTTAACATCCTCAAATCTGATCAAATAACATTTCAGTTTTAAACTGATACTGTAAATCACAAGGAATTACAAAGCTCTAGCTTGGTTCAGCTGTTGAAACAGACTTAATATCAAAGCAGCCTTTCATTCAACAAAAGATCCTGCTCTGAGCCATTCTTAGACTTGTAGCAAGCAGAAATTATCATTCTAGCAGACTCCCGCAGCCAGCCAGACTATTTCCCTGAGTGGGCCTGATCTCTGACTATATGCATAGAATTATTGCATATTGTTATATGCAATCCTATATATGATATATGATATATGTACAAATGTAATAATAAATACATAGCTTCAAACAAATCAGTTGTTTCATGATGCTATTTTCAGCTTCTTTGATTGCATCAAACATTTTGATAACTTCAGAAATTAAGGTGCTCTCATTTCCTTTTAAAACTCTACAGATCTGTTGTTTTCACTGTAGATATTGAAAGAAAACTTGTGCAGTTTTTCTGATTCTGATATCGAGAAAACTGAAGGCACTCAGAACCCCTTATGGCAGAGGCCATGTCTTGAAAAAAACATTTACCGCTCATGCTCACCTGAATATAAATCCTAAATATCACAGTCTGAAAACAAGCATGATCTTAATTGCATTGATTATCTCCCCAAAATTCTCAGGGAAGATACACCTGAATAATTTGTCAAGGGAAGTTGAGCAAGGGCTATTTTTGGTATTGAAAACCAGTTTTGAAGTAGGTGCAGTTTGGAGCAATCTTTCACTGTTAATAAAACAGCTGAGCCTACCAAAAAGGTCTTTCTCGTCTGTACTGTAGTAGCACTTAGACCAGAAGAAAAAAAAAAATCACAGCAGTCATTTCCCTTAAACACATACGCATTCACACACACACACACATATATCTGTACTCTAAATAAGGATAAAAGATCCAACAGACCACTGTAATGCCATGTATTTGCAGTGCAAAACATGCAGTCCGAGTGAAAACCTCACACTTTATACAGTGGGAATTTTGCACTGAGTTTTGAGGTTTGTCAGTGTTTGGACATCTTTCTTAACCTCAGTATTTTCTGGTCTCTGTCTGAAATGGAGCCAATGCACAGCAGGCAGGCATGTTCTGGTGTCATTACACCTAGGGAATGGGCAGATATAGCACCTAGCTGTTATTCAGGATGTTTTTGCTGGGGTAGAAGGAATACTTCATGGTCAATGTTAGTGGGGTTTTCTTCAGTTCTTTTGTGAAGAGCAGAAGCAGAAATATAAGGGTTTGGCCATGGAGCCTTGGCTTGTTCCCAGAGGACCAGGGATGCCTAGGCAACTTTCCTTCAAACTTCAGATAAACTCATAGCTGTTTAATTCCCAGGATCAGGTAAGAGAAGGCACATTATCCCAATAATGCAGGGCTTCACCTTTGACACCATTATACTGAAAACACTTGAAAGTTTATGAAGGCTTCTATCTGGGCTGACACAACCTAGAAACAAAAATCACAAATTTCTACAGCTTGAGTTCCAGGCTAAACTCAGCAGCTGGATCCACACCTTCTCTGACCCGGGTTTTTCACGCTTCCAAGAAAATAACAATCACTTTGCAGTCACAAACATCTCCTAGGAAAATCTTGACTCTGGGTCCATCACCCAACATTACACCTGCCCCCACGTCCCATTTTTGACCTTCCCTTCTCCTTAACAATACTATTTACCCAATAAGGACCAAACTTGTCACACCAACTCTCACTGAAAAGTCATAGTGAGCCAAGGATGCTGCATGGCAGCATCAAAAGTAATAATTAACACTATGAAAACAAAACTTCAACTGCTAATTCCCTTTTAGGAGATTTAACAAATAACATTAGCCTTGAGCATAACTAAGTACATTTTAACATGGTTCTTTACAATAGGGGTTCAATTACCCATAACTGATTTTTTTTCACTGTAGTCATAAATTTAATACCATACTAATGAGTCAGTGAAGAGTAAACCAATGGGTAGTTTCATCCAGACTAGGGCTGTTAAGAGCATTTCCAATTAAACATTCTTTCTTCTGAAAATGCATTTTTGTCAGAGTGAAAATGCTTTGCAGTTAAATATTGATTTCAAGGATATTATCAAGAAAAAGGTTTCATGGATCAAGACAGATTCCTCAAACACCTCAGAGATGAAACAAACCAAAACTTAATCCTTTGCAGTGCAGATCTGGTATTTTAACATAGCTCTATTGTAAAAAAATTAAGAACTTTATTTCTTCCAGCACAAAATAGAAAAGATTTCCCAAAACTTCTGTAAAATTGGAATTCTTTATCCTAATCAGTTCTAACACTGACTCCTTACTCTAACTATCTGGGAAATAAATACTGTCATGGCCAATGGATTTTAGCAGGTTATTTTGCCATTCCCACTAAACTGCTGGACATCTGACTGTAAAAAAGAAAGCAGCAAATGCTAAGTGATGATTGGGCTGAATGTTTAAATTGTATTAATTGTGTCCGGTAAATGGACTACGCTGTTTAAAGACAAATGTTGATTTACTTTTGTGTCTTCATCAATAGTTTTGATCTTGTATTGATAACACAGTTGAAGTTATATTGCCCTCTATTAGAATGAAATATCGCTATGCTTAATAGTTTGCTCTCCACTTGAAAAAGTTTCAAGCAATTCAAAGGAAAGTTGGCTTAGACAACACTCAGACTAAATGGCTAGTAAGATGGAAAAATAATAACAGCAAAGAAGTTAGGAGACAACATAAACTCTTAAAAGTACTGGGGTATTAAAAATCAGTGTGCGTATTGAGATCAGCATAAATATTTAGAAGACAATTACAGCTAAACTTTTAAAAATAAATGTAAGTTTGATCCAAGATGTGAGAGGTGTCAGCTGCTAAGTTCTAAGTAAAATTCCTAGTTTCTATCCAGAAAATATGTAAATAAGGGTCCCAAGTATCACTGTTAACATCAATATGACTGTGTAGATGCTCAGAAGTTTTCAGAAGTTCCTGTCTCTGATAGACATTAAATACAGAGTTGGGATTCTAGATCTAGGCAACCATATGATTTCTTTTAATTACACACTGATCTCCAAAAACTCAGCATTAAACATTATATCACTAACTCTGCTGCTGGAAAAAAATGCTTTTGAATTTTTTAGTCCAGTTGAGCATCATTATCTATTCTTCTAGGGACCAGACAAATAAGCATTCAGAAGACAGCTATGCTGTTATGCAGAAGTTTAGTTTATAATGCTAGCCAGTTACTAGAAGCACTGCCCTGCAGTTAAGAAACTGACCCAGCACTAACTGAGCTCAGACATTTTCACTGACTCCTATATGCTTTGGACCAGAAAAACATTGCTACAGAGTTCAAAGTAAAGATTTTACATGCCTGAAAATCTGCATCTGGGTCCCTGGGATGCACAGTGTCAGCCTCCACCTCCTCCATGACCCCCAGCCATTTTGGAGCACTGAGCAGAGGGGGCTCATAGCTTTTTTTTATGCAAGTCTTTCCCACAGACGTCTGTGAGGAGAGAAAGTTAAACCACCAACTAGACACCAAGCCTGCCTCCTAAGGAAACCGGTCTGAAACAACCCTGGACATCAGGAAGGTAAGAATAAGAACGTATTTTGCCCCAGCATGAGACTCAGTGATGCAGATGGATTTCTTTCCCTATTTTGGAGCTTCATTTTATGCCAAGTTAAAGACAGACATCACCTACACTTTATGGACAATTTCTTTCCTCCTTTTTTCTGGAATTCATATTCACATAGCATAAAAATGATTGAATCATAGCACATCATCAAAGGCAAACAGTTCCTGAGTAAACCAGAGTCTTGTTTCAGGATCACTTTCCTCCTGCTTTTCTCCAGCCAGTCACTGGCTGTGCGCTGGGACTCAAGCAATTCCCAAGTGACGTTTAAGAGACATTTCTGAAACCTCCTCCCTTCAGCAGAATCTTTAAGCTTATTCATTTAAAAAAACCACTTCATACCAGCCTGCAAACAAGATCCCCTTCCCCTGACAATAAGGCAGAAAAAAATTAAAGATGATGAATAAAATAAAGGAAAGGGATCAGAGCATGGAGCAGTTCCCTGTAAACAGTTTTTTTATTTAAAAAAAAAAAAAAATAGGATTTGGAGGCTTCAGTGCAGGGAAAGTGTTGTTTACAGCAAAGAGCAAGATACAAAGAAAATTGGCCAGGTGAAAGCATATGATTGTGTTACAGTGAACCCCAGCCAAATGAATATCTGACACTAAATAAATCTCTTAATAAAATTACTGCACTCTAGTACCCTACACACTCTGCATATGTAATAAAACTCTTTAAAATGAATAGCTGATAAGGAAATGAACCTGTTCAGGGAATGAATAAACACACTTTCGTATATACACACAGAAATACCAAATGGTGAAACATACTCATAGTGATTATCAGACTGTTAAAATAATAACCCTGTGAAACAAATAAATCTGCCCCACAGCAAATTATGTCTCTGCTGTACTTATGGTGAAACCTTCTACAAACACCTGATAAAGGAATAAACCTGTTAAAGGAATAAATTGACTGTACAGTAAGGTTATCCGCAGATTTACACTGGACTGCAGTGATAAACCTTCTTTTTCATTAGTCCAATAGATCATAGGATATACAGTACTTACAAATGTTTCAGCATTAAATATAAGCTGGAGTGCTCTGCTGTATGTATGCATTTGAGGGCAGGGGGTCAATAAATAGACTGAATGTTGTTTCACAAAATATCTGTCAGTGTGCATTAGCAGAATACCTGATCAAGAGATGAGCTGCTGTAAAACATCCCCTGCAAACCTGAACTTCCAGACTATATATGCTAATGGCAACCTGGAGTTCAGCAGGTCTAAAACTCACACGAATTATTTAAATGCTTAAGCCCATGCACGAGGGATTTAAAAAAAAATTAAATGCAGTGAGACCACAATACAGTTCTGCTGCTGGGTTTTAGCTTTTCTAGATATGCCCTACTCAAAAAAATTGCCAGAACCAATGCAAGAGACATGTGCCAGGCTCTGAAACATCAAAGTGCAGAAGGTGCAGATAGCCAAGGCTACAGATGAGCTGTCCCCACAGCCATGGCTGACATGTCCTCGCATCCCTCCTACACAGCAAAGGGGACAAGAGAGGTCAGGATCAGGCTGCTACCCCATCTTGCGGGAGACCAGAGCTGCTTCTTAACAATGATGCTGACCTGCTCAGGCCATAGCCAAAATGGAAAAGGTAATGCTGGAAAGCAGGCAGAGCCTCCTTTTCTGGCTGCCTAAAGCTTCTAGGACATTATGAAGTTACGGTGTTCTAGAGTATTTCTCCTGGAGCGCTCCAGTAGGAGCACCCACTGGAGGAGTGCTGTCAGCCCCTAAGGCAAGCAGCTCTTGGGCAACAGTAGGAAATACCATGGGACTAACGGACTTTTTGTGGTTATGAATGAAGTTGGTGGGGGAAGAGAAAATACTGCAAAAATATCTTCAGAGAGATGCAGAAGAGAGTATCAGAAAAAGCCAAGATCGTCACTATCGGATGAGCTTTTACCAGATGAATACCACATGAAATACAGGCCCACCTGAGGGTCAGAAAAAAGAGATTCAGGAGTCTGCTTCTCACCAGCCAGCCAAAAAGAAGACAGGAACAATCCCATTTATCCCTCCAAATATCCATGCACAATGCAAGGCTCTGCATGGGAAGCACAGAGCATCCTTTGGCTCCAGCCTTACCACTGTCCCTTCTCACACAGCCAATACCTTTTTCAACGAACTGGTTTCACTGACATCGAGCATATTTGTATAAGTCACATAAATAGGTTTAATAAAGTTTAAACCCCACAAAAATATTAAAAGCTACTCATGCTTCAATTCCTAGGGAGCCCAGGCAAATAAGCCTCCAGCTTCCTTGATGGGTCTGTTGACTCAACTCATCCCCAGCGCCAAAGGAGATGAATAAAAGGAAAAAGAAACAGAGAAAACTTCTATGCTCTTGCCAGTGTTCCAGAAAAGGGGAGGGAAGAGCAAGTAATGTGGAGAACAACTAAGATGAAATGTGATGTTGAAATGAATAAGTAAGTTCATTATATTCTACAACATGATAAGACTTTGCAGGCCTGATTACAATATTAAGGGACGGTGCTGCAATATTATAAATTACAGGGTGAAGCACTCCTGTTTCTGTCTCTATATTTCTAAGGTGGGAGAAGTTAATTATTTTTATAGGTCTAGATATTGCAAGGATGAGGATATCAGAATATCTTGTCATCAAGTCTAAAGACAGCAGTGGAGAAGAGGCAGAGGGGAAGGGCGGGAACCACTCCGTTTAAAGAAAATTATTATAAAAACACTAAAAATGATATATAGATTTTTTGACCTACATCCATCATTTTTAGATGCCTAGGTACTTCATGCCTTGTCTCCATAAACCATCACTCTGTTATTTTTCATGAGGCTGAGAGTAAATGGCCAAAGCTTAAGACTTGGAAGTAAAAAATTAAATAAATAAATATATAAATAAAATCAACATGAGCGAAAAGGTTAATGGGAATTTGTATGATTTTATTATTATTAAGGAACACAGGGAGAAGAACAGCATTTCTAGCACTCTAAGTGGCCTGTGGTACAATCAGTAACCCTGAAGTATATTCAGCAATCTTTTTTTTTTTTTTTTTCAATTGCCCACCACAGCCTATATTACAAATACATAAATCATAATGTTTCAACAAAAGCAAAATTTAATTTTCTCCTTTCAGCTGTTATCTGGGCCGGGTGGTATATGGCAGGCTGCGGCCGAGTCATTTATTACACTTGCTGAATGGATAATGGCAGGGAGAGTCTATTATACCCAGCTTTGTTAGGGCTTTGAATGTGCTACTGAAACCTGTGGCAGTCTAAATCTCTTTACATCTGTAATAGATACACAGCACTCTATTATTTCATGCCAGAGCAAAATTAAATGGTTGTGTGTAGGGGGAGGAAGGAGAGCTGGGGGGGAGCAGAGGGGCTCTGGGGATGGTGCAGGGCATTTTGCTGAAAATGCGTTAAAAGCAGTGCTCATCTCGCAGCCACATTTTTGGTTTGCTTTTGAAGATGCCTGTCTCAGCGGGCAATGCTCAGCACATGCAACGAGATGCATGGGCTTTTCCTCCTCCACGGTGATATTTTGCAGAACTGCAGGATAATGGCAACCCTCTCATGCCCAGCCTTGGTGCACCCTGAAAAATCTGCACTTGTCCCCACATTCCTCTCTCCCTGGAGAGTATTCAGGTTGTGCCCTTGGCAGCCAGTGTGTGGGCACCACTTGCGTTACTGGCTCTAACGTAGGCATCCATGTGGGGAAGGGGATATGGGGGGAGCTTGCACCTGAAGTCAGTGGCCAGAGAGCAGTGCCCCCGGACTCTGGGCTGCAGCAAGGTCTCCTTCCCTTCCTTACATGCAGTTACTGGTCCCCTGATCCTTACCCCCCCAGCAGCCAGACCGCCGAGGGCCAGCAGGCAACCTTATATCTCCATTGTTAGCTCCCTCACTAATTTCTTGCCAACAGCCTGCCATCCCCCCAGCCCAGGAGGGCTGGAGCATGACTACTGCGATAGCACTCAGTGCCCTGAGATGATGCTCATCAGAAAAAAATATATTGCTACTATTTTTGAAAATAGGAAACCCCAAATTCCTAGAAAAAAATATTATTATTTTGAAAATTTAAGTTTTGTCCTGGCAGGGTTTGTTACTGGTGAATTTTATGGCCAAATGCACTGACAGACGTGACAAATGTACAAATCAAGGGCAACACTACCTCCTCCGGCCACAGATTTGGATCTGGTTTGAGTACAAGCCCAGCCTGGGAAGCAGTCCCCAGGCAGAGGTAAGGGCTGCAGCAGAGGTGCGCACTGGTTTCCTACCAGCACAAGCGCACAAGGTTGCAGAAGCTCTCAAGCTCGCTGACCTCTCACATGGGGTTTGCCTGGCTGCCCAGCTCAGGCAGAGACGGTTATAAAGAAGGGCTGTTTCTTCAGAGCAGGAAGGTGTCTGTTTGGTTATTAAACCTGCTGCCTTCCTGACAACTGAAGCTATTAGATAATGGAAGACAGAAGACAAAGCCTTCTGGGGCAGCATCTGTAATAGCCTTTTCAGGATGTTTGTGGCAACACCACTTTTTACACTATTGCTGCTTTGTTCCAGCACACACTGAACACACTTTTTATACACACTTGGCAGAGACATGATTGCATCCTTCCCAGAGTGCTTCCAACCAACCAGCTACAAAAGGAGAGACAAGGGAGCCCATCAGGGCTCCGGCAGCCTCCACAATGCTAGCTGGTAGGGACTTTGGGAAATGAAATCCTTGGGTTGCATTTGAGGTAGCGCCGGGATGCCCTGGAGTACCTGAGCTGTCCAAGAAGACTGCACAAGCAGAGAAGGTGCACATGACAGGCTGGATTAATGCATATGGTTGTGTTTCCCTCTGGTGGCTGGGATCAGTGGCTATGGGAATCTCTTGCAGAGCTCCCTTTGAGACCATCTTTAGCTTACATGGTAGAGATTCATGTCACAAACATGGTATCCGTACACATGAAGTGGTTTTCATTAAATGGGCATATCTCCAAGACACAGCAACACAGCCCAAAAGGTGCTAAAGCATGGGCCTCTAAACAAAAAAGAAAAAAAGAAAAATCACACAAAAATCAGCTTAAGAGCCAACTTCTGCTCAAGAGACATTTCCTAGGAAAGGAGCAAAAAGGAGGGGTGCCTTGAAGCAAACAAAACTGGCCAGGCCTCCACTGCCCTGCACAGCATCCGTGGGTTAGCGTAGCAATGCCCTTCACAGTGCTGCACACAAGAGACCCCATGACAAGTAAATCAGAGACAGAATAGTAAGTTTCACTAATGTTTGTCCCAGACAGTCTTATTATTCCCCCCAATAAAAAAAAAAAAAGTTTATCCTTTAGCTCCCCTTAACTCTATTATCAAGCAAGAATTCTCTTGCTGCCTTACTTGTAATAGCATTGTCGTCCTCTCAGATAACAAGAAGAGACTTACCCCATCCTCCTACCTGCCAAATCTTCTACCAATCTCAAGTGAGAGGATTAAAACTGCTGCTGGGTGAGGCTGCAGTTGCTCTGTGCCTGCTCGCTTTTTAAAAAGCCGCCTTATCTATGCTCAAAGAAGTAAAGGCTCTTCCCTTGATGTGTCGCTTTGTTATCCTGTACGGGCTCTTTCGCCATCACCCTTCGGAGGCAGATTGATTCAATCTGCAGATAGCAATGCCCCACTCCCCGGAGAAGCTAAAAGCCCCACAACTCCAAACGTTCCAGCAAAGCAGTTTATTCTTTTATCATTATAAGGGTACACACAGGGGATGAGGTTGTTTAGTGCTTCCCTTTTGGAAACTGAGCTGGGGAATGGCTTATATTCCCTTGATTTTCAGGGAAAAATCTGTGGACCGTCAGTCACCAAGTCCCATTCATTTCCTTGCTCTGAAGCATAATCCTTTTTGAGGATTAAAATCTGCTTGCTCATGTTGCTTGCCATTGACAGGACTTGCACCTACATACACATCAGCCCCCCAGGAAGACACAGAGGCACAGGCTCTCCCCTTCGATTGAGTCTGTTTGTGTAGAAGAACTGGGCTTAATCCAAAGTCCCTGGAAAATTTTGAGACCAGCCCCACAGGCTACACTGTTGAGCAAGAAGGTGAAAGCAGGCGTGTTTGCTACTTGGATTTTTCCTTCCCTTTCCATAACCGCTGCACATCTCTGGCACTCGTGACTGCCTGTCCCCATGTTCCCATGAATAGCAAGTCAACATTCTGGATCTCGCACACACAGCCTCACTAAGCATAGACCAGCAATGCCTTAGCTTCCATCTAAAACCATTTTGTTACCCCTCCCAGCTGCAAAGTGACGGTTGCATTAAAACACATGGCCTTCTTAGAGTGACACTGGTGCTCTCCTGACTTATCAGAGCCCAGCCCTGAGCTGGAAAGACCTTTAGGTCAGATTCACTGCATCTTTTGAATTTTTCAAGGGCAAGCACACAAGGCACAGTTTGGATAATAAATGCATGAGGTTGGTAGTACATGTTATGTCAGGCTGAAATGGAGGATTAGTTCTAACCTGAATTCAACGTTTGAAAAAGTCTTTTGCATCAGATACTTTGAGAATTTCACCGATTTTGTGCTTCTTATTCATGAAAGACCTGAAGGATAAGTAGCACCACAGGGCATGAAAACAAACTGTTCTTGTTGATAAGCTTATGGACCCTGAGTACTTCTACAAGTCAACCCACACATTCATGGTGATACTTATGTTCCTGAGACTGCTTAGCTAACCTAATCACAGTTTTATGAGTTTGGTGCTATGCTGAGAGAAAGGTGAATTAACTGGGGTCTGAATACCTTCTACCTTGCTATACAAAACCAAGGGTACAACTCCTGCTTCAGCATTTTGGGATGTTTCTTTTCTTTTTTTTTTGCTTTTTTTTTTTTCTTTTTTTTTTTCCTGAGTCCTACTGCTGCTTAAAGTAATGTTGCCAGGCAGAGGAGGAGAATTTGCCAAAAGCTACCTCCTTTGCTAACTCCTCTTTTAAGACAATCTGGTATTAACCTTCTAAGCATTCTTGTCATCTTTGTAAGTGCTCAGAGTTTTCTGAACCTTCCTAATTTGCTGTCAATTACATTCTATAGCAATGAGCATGAAAGAACAAGTGTCCCTTCTAGGAATTTTCTCTACTGGTTATGTGTTAAGTAACTTTATTTTCCTTGAACATCATCTTATTCTCATTCTCATCTCCCATCATCTCATCACCTCATTCTCATTTCTCTTATTCAGAATAATAATTTCCCAGCATGTTTCCCCTCCATATTATAGCCTTTTGCTTAGTCTCTTTTTCATTTCTTGTCCAGCAGAAATTATCTGAATTTTCATATATAAAAGGTGTACCAGATTCCAAATAATTTCCATGAACTTTTTTTAACTTCTTATTGCAATTCAAAACTTTGTTAAGGGTAACAAGAACTCAACATTATATACATATCTTATATATGCCCCATATTATACACAAAACTGAAACCAACTGATGCATCTGTGACAGCAAAAGGCTAAGAAGGAATGGGCCACCTTGGTTAATAAGCTTTCTACAACACTGGATACCCTTCTGATATGGAGAAATAATGTGAAATGGGGATAATGGACATGGATTGTGATTGTATGTGTCTGCTTAAGGAATGTGGGTATGGTGACTAGTCATGGGTGCGGTGACAACTACAGTTTTGAGGAGACGCCTGCCCCTCTTCCTCTAACAAAGGGGAGACGGGGAGACGCCTGCCCCTCTTCCTCTAACAAAGGGGAGACGCCTGCCCTTCTTCCTCTAACAAAGGGGCTATTTAAAAGAGAATAAGAAAAGATGAGAGACATTCAAATGCTATCTAGAGGGAGGGAGTGCTAAGTCTCCTTGCTGGAAAAGATTGGGTGGTCACAATCACCTGAAGAAGATCGGGTGGTCACAAGGACATGAATCACCTGAAGAAGATCGGATGGTCACAAGAACATGAATCACCTACAAACCTGCAAGACCACCACATTCCAGGAAACGGACTGATAAGCTAATTAACATACGAAGCGGGGTTTAGGTAACAAATATGTATAGGCGTTAATTGAATATTCATTTGTTCATTGTATAAATGTGAGATGGTTCGTCACTTCGGGTATGCACGCTTGTGGAGGAGCGATCCCCCGTGCATCTGCGCGCAATAAACATACCTACTTTATAACTTTCGAGTTATAGAGTCTAATTCCGCACGTCAGTTTGGCGAGCCAGGCAGGAGGATTTCTGCTCGGCTGAGGGACCAGCTGCGGAGCGGACGCTCCTAGGCGCGCCCCGGGAGATTTCCTCGGAGGAGCCTCCTCTTCTCAGCTGTTCACCCGGGAGCAGAAGAGAAACCCCTGGATCCACGGATAAAACGGTATGTTTAGTAACGGGGCGGCTGGTGAGACGCACGGAGACGTCCGGCGCGCAGCGTAGTCCCCAGGAGGAAAGGTACCTTGGGAGGGGGTTTGCTGACCAAGGGGTGGCCGCTAGCGATCTTGAGGGCAGATCGAGCAAACCCGAGGTTACTGCCATTCCTAAAAGCCCGGAGGCCTCGTGACGGAAAGCGGGGGGCGGGACGGAATAAGGCGGAATCTCACAGGAACAAGAGGGACCTCACAGCAAAAGTAAAAGGGAAACTTTTGCGTAGGAAAAAGAGGAAGCTAAAAACTTCCTTTAGGTTGTCTTAAGAATTGGGGAATTCCTGGAATGTAACAACTGAAATAGCGCTCTGTGTCTTGTTTGTTCTATGTGTTGTCTTGTTATATGTTCAAAACTCGGAGTTATGAAATGTATGTTGAAAAAATATTAACATTCTGGTAATTTGTGGCAAATAGCGGAAAACTTAACACTCTGCTTAAGACCAGGAAAAATTGGTTTTTGTTTGTTGTTTGTTTTTTGGCAATTGTTCATTGAAATGCATACTTTGTGAACTGTTAGTGTTCCTAAGAGTTTGTACATAAGTGCACGGTACCGTATAACATACTGCTTGTGTGACTGCGGGCTGCCCGGAGAGTGTGAATGGTGTGATTGAGATGCGCATTTTGATTTTCCGTGTATAGCTTAATTATTTTGACTAAGTGTGAGTGCAAGAGTGCTTGAGACAGGCGTTTGAGTGCAAAACGAGTAAAAAGCTCTATCCGCGTTTCCAACCTTGGGTGGCTAAGGCGGCCGGAGAAAAACAAAGTAATTAAAATTGCAAAATGGGAAATGGAAGGAGTAAGCCCTGTGAAAAATCGCCTTTGGGTTGTATATTAAAACATTGGAGTGATATCGTAGGACAGGGTGGTACCGAAAATAGAAGGAAATTGGTTAAATATTGTAATCAGTGGTGGCCTTTGTATAAATTGGAGAGCGATGCGAAATGGCCTCAGGAGGGAGGAACGTTAGATTATAACACTCTCCTGCAATTAATGTTGTTTCTGAGGACAGAAGGAAAATGGGATGAAGTATTATATGCAGACATGTTCTTTGTCCTCCAGGACAAACCTGAGTGGCAAAAGGACTGTGGATTAGTACCCCCTCGGGATCCTATGGTACTAGCACTAGAAAGAGTGCGGGATTAACATCACCTGATCTTTGATTGTGGCTCTAGAAAAGGATGTTCTTGTTGAAATTTTTGTGTTAAAAAGCTCAGGTTGCGGTTCCTTCTGTGGAGCAACCAGAATGAAACACGTTGTAAGATATAAAAACTTGTACTGATGTATGTAAAACCTGAGGCATACGTGTGTGTGTGAAGAATCAAAGACCCTGTGAAAGTGTTGAAGTATTGGGGTGAGTTTGTACAAACCCCTGTACCCCCTCGAAGGTGCGACTGAATCATGCTGGAATGCATGGCAGGATGTTTTCTGTTTGCCTGCAACGGCATGATACGTAATAACAACAGACTTAAAGCAACAAGTAGTAGATTTGCATTCAGGGTAAGAAAGAGTTAAAACAGAAGTGCTGCTGCAGAGGCAGGCTTGTGTAACCTGCAGAGCAGGAACAGCATCTCCTGCCCCGAACCCTTCTGCTGGTGAGGAGGAGGGGTTGCTCTTGCTGACAATTGAGCAGAAGGACCTGACAATGTCACCCCAATTGCTGCAGCATTTGCAGTACAACAGGACCGGTAACGGCCTTTCTAGGGCAGGGAATGGGTATGAGGTGGAATTTTAGTGAATACAAAACCAACTTACTTGTTAAACTTCAGTAAAAAAAAAAAAAAAAAAAAAATAATTGTTACAGTTGTGGGAGCTGCTGGCCACCAGGAAAACATCCTGAAACCTTTAAAGTACAAACTAAAAAAAAAAACAAATAAGAATGCCAAATTCACTAAAATCTTTGTTGGGATGAGATTTATTAGAACATCTAGACGTTTAAAGAAGGGGAAATGAAATTAAAAGTTAAATATGATCAAGTAATTGAAATATTGAGCTTATCTTTAATTCAACAGAAAAGAGGACCTCCCTGAAGTAAAAGAAATTTTTAACCAGGTGTATCTGAAAATAAATTCCAGGAAAGGTGAAAAATGCTTTACCTGTTACAGTAAAATGATAAGGGGGAGGCTTGCCCAGTTCAGATAAAAACAATATCCCTTGGTCAGCAAGGCTGTGGGGATATTGGCAGAAAAACTGAAATAAAATACACTCTGTAGTAGTTCTACTAATGTAAATCTGTGTGTTTTGCCATGACAGTGACTTGTTATGGGATGTGCAGATGAAACTGCATTGACAATGAAGTACAAGGAATAAGGTTGGTCAGGTGCCTCCTACCATAGTCAAGGGCAAGACTGGGTTGGCCTCTGTGTTTGCCACCAAGAAGAATCTTGAGCTCCGCTGTTGGCTGCAACCCAGCAGGCGTTGAGCGGTGGGAACAAATGCCATGCCAGACCTTGATGTGAGGCATGGCCCACTCTGAGGCACTGATTTGGAAATTGGAAACCGCCTGGCCGACCATGAGGCCAGACGAGTAACAGAGGAGGTAGGAAAAGAGGAATTATCCTTAATACCAGATGATAAAATCCAAACTGTAAGTACAGATCGAGAGCCAAACTATTCTAAAGAAAACTTAAAGGTAATTCAGGACATGAATTATAAAATAAAATTAAGTAAGTGGACTTATTTAAGGGATGGTTGTATAGTGGTACCATCCAATTTAATATGGACCACAGCCCTATTATTAATAAGACGCATTGGGGAGCTGATACTTTATATAAAAGTCTAAATCAGAAATTGAAAGGGTGAAACTTGTATACTGTAATAAAACAGGTGACTCAGCAATGTGAAATGTGTTTACGCAATAATCCCAATACAGCAAATAAAATAAAACTAGGGAACATTAGCAGAGGGAATGTTCTAGGGCAACATTGGCAGATCGATTTCTCAGAACTTCCTAGAAAAGGGGGGTATCGATATTGGTACTAATGGATACCTTTTCAGGTTGGCCAGAAGCCTTCCCATGCAGAACTGCTTAAGCCCGCGAAGTGACCAAAATACTACTCCAAGAGATAATACCTAGATTTGGAGTCCCAGCGGTAATGTCCTCGGATAGAGGACCACATTTTGTGTCCAGAATAGTGCAACAGATTAGCCACCATCTAGGAATAGATTGGCAATTACATACCCCATACCGACCACAATCGAGTGGCCAGGTGGAAAAGATGAATCATCTAATCAAACAACAGATTGTCAAGTTAGGCCAAGAAACAAATCTAACTTGGCCCCAGTCTTTGCCATTAGCTCTTACACGAATTCGAACTAGACCGAGAGCAAAAGAGGGGCTTAGCCCATTCGAAATTTTATATGGACGACCCTATGGGGTACAAAAGGGGATGTCTTCACAGATTGGTGAAGAAACAATGACTTCCTATATGGTGGCACTAAACAAACAATTAATAAGAATTGAGAAGCATATGATGGGAACACGCAGTAGGGGTCTGGATGGACCTGTTCACGATATACAACCAGGAGACTATGTATACGTTAAGTGTTTTACAGATAAAACCCTGGAACCACAGTGGACCGGACCTTTTCAAGTCCTACTCACCACCTACACTGCAATCAAGGTTGAGGGACAGAATTCTTGAATTCACCATACCCGGATTAAGAAAGCCCCTGCAACTTCTTGGAAAGTAACCCCAGATAAAAAAGAACTGAAACTCAAATTTACTCGGACAAATGGGAACAATGTGGGTGGCAAGTAAGTGAACCTGAGCAGTTGCGGATCCACCATATGGGAAGGGCACCACAACAAACAATATAGAACAAGAGTCGGGGACTGAGCCAGTGGCCAGGCTCGCCCAACTTGTTATTAGTAAGCCCCAACTCAAACAAAGATATTTTTGATCAAAACAGATTTTAACGTTTAGATTCTTAAAATGATCAATAGTGGGTTTAAACCATTTGTGTTTTTTTGTACCCTCTCTCTTGCCTACAACCAAGAGCCTGATAATTGGCCTTGGAATCATGCTCAGAAAAAACACACTGGAATAATGGGAAAGGTGGACTCAAAGACGAAACTAGCTATGGTGGTTTTTTCTGAAAATGAGGTGTACCAAAGGAATCAATGGGATCGGGAGGATGTACACAAAGTCGACCGATTATGGGGAAAATTAGGAGATAAGATAAAAGTAGGATGTCAAACATATAATGAAAAGGATAACACCAAGATTTCGGGAGACACCCAGATTAATGTCAGAAAGGTAGATAAGGAATTTACCCTTCTAAATACAACCGTGTGCTTTAATTCACGGGAATGTTGGCACAATTTTACCTTAACCGAGCCCATCTTTATAATATGCCTAGGAAAGGAATCCCCAAGAACAGCTCTGACTTATAAGATCAAAATAACAATCATGCTAACCACTGTTCCTACCACCACCACAGTTACAACAACCCCATTAACACTTGATCTTAAATTAACTAAACCAGATCCAAAGATTTATACAATTGGACCATATGTAATCAGAAATACAGGTCAGCAACAAATGTTGTTTAACCCAGAATGGTCTCTCAAAAGAATAGAGTTAAAAATACAAGTCAATGTTTCTGATGTTAAGCCATCCTGTTCCCCCTTCTTACGAACCTCTTATGAGGGATGGACAACTTGGTTAAGAAAAAGGGGAAATATTTATCGAAACAGAATAGTGAGAGATGTAACTGGAATGTTGGGAACAGGACTCGGAGTATTAAATTCCATAGACTCAGAGGTGATAATGAATAAACTAGCCGCCACCACGGCCGATCTATCAAAACTACAACAACCACTAAAATCTTCATTATTAGCATTAGGGGCACACCAATGGTTGATATCGAAGGTACTCCCCAGGTGGGAACAAATAAACATGGAAGATCATCAACTCATCACTAAGGCATTAGGTGGTTTACAGGATGACGTCGCCCTGGCTCTAAGTTGCATCCAAGCCCAAATGTGGATGCAATCAATAGCTGCATCCATAATAAGAGAAGGAGAGGAAGGCATATTTCCTACAGAAATTCGAAAGATGGTTTGGGACAGTGCTACGGAGGTAGAAAGAAAACTCCAGTCATGGTGGAATGTGGTGAACTTTACCTATGACCCCAACACACACACCATCACAGCTTTTGTGTTAACCATACATAATGCAGTAATAATTACCATACACCCCATTGTAGCCCTTGGAATTAACCATAATGGGGTGCTCCTATACCCTTTTGAACATAGAACATGGGCCAGAAAGACAGGCGACAAGTGGCAAACAGTAGATTTAGAATCTTGTATTATGCGAGAACAGCAGGGCTTCCTCTGTGAAAGCAATACTATAATGGCTCAGGATACTTGTTTAGATACAGATCAGAAAATATGTCATTTCGAGGCCCGACCAAATGCAAACTTGAAAACAGTAATTATATATGCAGGGAAGGGATGTGCGTGTTTGAGAACTAAGTGTAACACAATAACCATAGATGGGGAGGTAAAAGAGACTGCACAGTATTCAAATTATTGTATTTGTAATTTTACTACTATCACAGGATGCGATTTTAGTTACTCAGCCCCAGTAGTGTCTCATCAATTCTTAAAATCCAGTTTTACCCTATCACAGATAATAATTCCTACCCCCATAGGACTAAATATAAGCAGTATAAAAGAACTATTAAAACATGCAGATTTACAACGTATACTGGAAGAAACCAAAGAAAAGGGACATCAAACTCTTCTTATGATCCATCATGATGTAGAGGGGATCAAGAAAGTTTTAAAAAAGGTAGAACAGGATGGAAACCATAATTGGTGGGATACTCTCTTTGGCTGGTCACCCTCTGCAACAGGAATTCTTAACACTATGGTACACCCCATTGTGATCTTATTGATCAGTTTAGGAATTTCCTTAATACTAACCATTATGTTATATTTGTGGATTTGGAGAATGTTTAAAAGAGTAATACTTATGGATGATGCTTTATATCATTCGGGAAGGCTGCTTAAGTAAAAGAATTTACTTAATTTAATAGAAAAGGGGGGATTGATATGGAGAAATAATGTGAAATGGGGATAATGGACATGGATTGTGATTGTATGTGTCTGCTTAAGGAATGTGGGTATGGTGACTAGTCATGGGTGCGGTGACAACTACAGTTTTGAGGAGACGCCTGCCCCTCTTCCTCTAACAAAGGGGAGACGGGGAGACGCCTGCCCCTCTTCCTCTAACAAAGGGGAGACGCCTGCCCTTCTTCCTCTAACAAAGGGGCTATTTAAAAGAGAATAAGAAAAGATGAGAGACATTCAAATGCTATCTAGAGGGAGGGAGTGCTAAGTCTCCTTGCTGGAAAAGATTGGGTGGTCACAATCACCTGAAGAAGATCGGGTGGTCACAAGGACATGAATCACCTGAAGAAGATCGGATGGTCACAAGAACATGAATCACCTACAAACCTGCAAGACCACCACATTCCAGGAAACGGACTGATAAGCTAATTAACATACGAAGCGGGGTTTAGGTAACAAATATGTATAGGCGTTAATTGAATATTCATTTGTTCATTGTATAAATGTGAGATGGTTCGTCACTTCGGGTATGCACGCTTGTGGAGGAGCGATCCCCCGTGCATCTGCGCGCAATAAACATACCTACTTTATAACTTTCGAGTTATAGAGTCTAATTCCGCACGTCAGTTTATTGATATGGAGAAATAATGTGAAATGGGGATAATGGACATGGATTGTGATTGTATGTGTCTGCTTAAGGAATGTGGGTATGGTGACTAGTCATGGGTGCGGTGACAACTACAGTTTTGAGGAGACGCCTGCCCCTCTTCCTCTAACAAAGGGGAGACGGGGAGACGCCTGCCCCTCTTCCTCTAACAAAGGGGAGACGCCTGCCCTTCTTCCTCTAACAAAGGGGCTATTTAAAAGAGAATAAGAAAAGATGAGAGACATTCAAATGCTATCTAGAGGGAGGGAGTGCTAAGTCTCCTTGCTGGAAAAGATTGGGTGGTCACAATCACCTGAAGAAGATCGGGTGGTCACAAGGACATGAATCACCTGAAGAAGATCGGATGGTCACAAGAACATGAATCACCTACAAACCTGCAAGACCACCACATTCCAGGAAACGGACTGATAAGCTAATTAACATACGAAGCGGGGTTTAGGTAACAAATATGTATAGGCGTTAATTGAATATTCATTTGTTCATTGTATAAATGTGAGATGGTTCGTCACTTCGGGTATGCACGCTTGTGGAGGAGCGATCCCCCGTGCATCTGCGCGCAATAAACATACCTACTTTATAACTTTCGAGTTATAGAGTCTAATTCCGCACGTCACTTCCAGGGAAGAGTTCAGGTATAATGAGAAGGCATCACTGAAACTTCTGTGTAATCCAGATTCCAGACTAGCTGAGGACCCAGTATCTCACAGAATAAATACATTTGAGCAGGGCTCCAGAAATACAGCATTAACTTGATGCAAACATAGGTCAGAGCTGGGACATCTCTGTAAGCAGATCTCCTATTAAAGGTCCAGGAAAGCTCTACAAGTTTGCAGGGTTTTATCTCACTAACTAGTATGTCATACAAAAATGTGATGGGCACATTTATAACAGTGAGATTCCCAAAAAAACCCTAAAGTTGATGGTCCTCAAGTTCATTTGAAAGTCAGCAGAAGCTGAGGACCTGCCTCCCTGCAGGTCCCTCTTTGAAAACTCCATCCTGAAACACTGAAGACATCCCATCTGTACCTCATGGCATATGGTATTACAAATTGTTTTTATCTGGCACTATATGGTAATAGCCCCAGTCTTAAAGAAGGTTGCACTGCCCCTGTCCTCAGCACTGCACAGTCATCCAGAAAAAAAAAAAAAAAAGTCTTGTACTTTATTACCTAAACGAACAAGAAAGGAAAAATATAGCAGAAAACACACACACATGCATAATCATGTAGACAGTTCAACTAATGTAAAACAGGGTACCATCCAAGCTAGAAACTGAACCTCTGTTCCCAATTTCTCAACAGGAAACACACAAATCTGGAGCTCTATCCCTTGTATTTCATTTCCCCCAGTGAGAACACAAAGCTAATTTTTTTAAAACACAAATTTTAAAAGAAATATGAGCATACTGATAACAAACAAACATACATGATTTTTCAAGTTGCAAAGATAAAACCACACAAACTTCTAAAAGAAATGCTGCTGATGTTAGCCATGGTTGGAGTAGTGATCTAGTGATCAGAGCCACTTGCCTCTTCTGTTTGCAGTGGGTCCCCTAGGAGCTTCCATTTAAGTAGGGGAGGGATTTCATCTCTAAACAACAAGGCTAGTGTCAAATGTAGCTGACACACAGGGGGGTAAAGGTTATAATTTCATGAGGCATGAATGTTTTTTTAATTTCAACCAATTAAATTAAACTCCGAGTCTGAGGCCCATAGTGCGTGGTCCCTGAAATGACCATTTACCATACACATCAGATACTCAAGAGGTTTCTTTTCCTGTGTTATTTCTTCAGCCCAATGACTAGATGAAAGAAAATCACTGAAGCGTGAGCTCTATAACAATATAAAATAAAATCAGAGATGAAGGTTTCCTAGGGATATTTTTTTTAATGCTGTTACATTGCTTAGTTAATTTCAAAACTACATGCTCAAACCCATGTTTTCTGTTGAGTCCCGTTAGACTATAAGAAAATAATTTGTTATGTAGATTTGTAATTAGTTCTTTGTAGGGGAAATTAAGCAGTTTATGGTACCTGGGGTTAAGTGAAAGGCTACCTTCCAGCTCACATGAGGATTCTTCTCAGCTACAGCTAAAGAATCATGCTTACATGCTTACATTTTGCAGCATACATAAAATGGCTGAATAAGAAATTTGCAATATTTCTGAGATTCACAGGAAGTTTGGGACCCAAGTTCCCCCTCCTCTCTGCCACGCCAAGGATTTCAAAAGTCGCCTAGAGTTTCAGGACTCCAACAGTAAAGCTTAAAGACACCTCTCCAATTGCTCTGTCAGATGCAGACCCTGGTTTCATGAACACACGTCTACAAGGAGACATTTCCATTTTTGCAGCTTTCCCATGAGGCTCTACCCACTTATTACTAACGGCAAATATTAATGCAAAGTTATTGACCCAAATCACAAGATATTTGTACTGCAGCTCTTCCATGCATTTGAACACCAAAAACCTTCTGATTCATGGGCACGGCCAATTTCTTACCAGCAAAGAGCAGGAGGAAAAATAAAACAAGTAATCCCTTGCATCAACACTTTCTTCTAGACAAGTTCACCTCATTTCCTACACTACTACCTCTAAAACATCAGCATGCAAAGACTACAGCCAAGAAAACCACTGTATGCCAAGTGCTTTTGGCACCACACAACAAAGAAACACGTAACACCTGGACAGAGAAGAGTCTCGAGAGTATCCCGTGGCTCAACAAACAAGAAACCAGAGAATATTCCTGGGTTTCTTGCAAGGGTGTTGCATGGCCCTGAGCACGTCATTTTGACTTATCGTGAATCCCATTTTACAGACAGAGAAGCTGATATGATGACTTTATTTTGACATTCAAAGTCATAAAAGAGGTATTCGTATTATTACTAGTGTTAATGCTGAATGAACCTCACATGCTGTTCCCCAGTAAAGAACCCACCAAAGTAAATGAGTATCAGCCAGTGATACTGATAGATGTTTCCCTAATCTTACATACTCACTGCTATGGAAATTATTCAGAACACTGACCATACAGAATATGTCCAAATATGTTCTAAAGTTGGCATTTTATTTTTATATTTCCACATTTTCAAAAGAAAGACCATCCTTATTTGCTTATCAAGAAACTCTAAAACTCAGGGAGGTCTGAGATACCAAAACTACTGATAGTAAGAAAATTCTAGGACCTCTGAGATAAATTGCATTCCATTATGACATTATTATTTTTTCTTCAGCTTCTACCCCGAGGTAAGCCCTACAAGACTCTGTGCAATCAGGTGCCAGGAGTGGCATAAATGTACAGTAAATCACAGGTTCTGACCTCTCCCAGAACGGCATGAAGATGTCTGTGTTTGATTTAGCAATCAAAGGTGAGTTTTACTTGGGATAAGAGGGAATCCTTCCTGTTGGGAACAGGGGAACAGTGTAAATATGGAAGCAAAATTCTATGGAAATTTACAATCAACAATATGCAGTTATAAAGCAAATAAATTGTTTTAATAAGCTATATTTTGGTTCCATTTTAACAGTAGACAGCAGCATTTGGGATTGTACTGAGTCCCTGTGGAGCCTTAAATATAGAAAGATAACCAGGGAGCAAACATATCTTTTCTCACCCAAAACAGCTGTATGTATCAGTCCCACTTTAATTTCCCCTTCTCAAAGTATTCACATTACAGCAGAGAGGATTACAGAAGAAAAATACTGGCAATAGCAGGTAATGGCATATAAAGACTTTCACCTCTGGGTCATCAATTAAAATCCAGTCCCAATTGGTAGTGACTAAACATCATTACCCTCTGATAGCCATTCAATTGCATATTTGAAATAGAGTTTTGGCTCTCCAAGCACTGCAAAAGCCCCCGCTGGGGCTCACACCAGCCAGCCTATGCACTGGTTATTTTAGAAAGGGCCCCAGAGAACTGAGACCACATGGAGAACAGAGATCACGCTGGGGTTCAATGGTTTGGTCTTAAACCCCTTCCCCAGCTCCCTTCCCCACGAGCTCTGGTTAATTATCTTGCTATGTACTGTTCTTCCGAGCCCTAATGTATGCAGCCCTCTGCCTGTATCCGGTCTCCCTTAGGACGACTGGAGGGACTGCGCTAAATACAGAGTGCATAAACCAAATGCTGCTGTAAGAATTTCTCTTTCTTGCTCCTCTGATGCATCTTGGACAAAACTGGAGAGTTTGGGGTGGAAGTTATTTCAGACCTCTCCATGGCTCCTGGGTTTTGCACGAGAGTCATCCTGGTATGTGGTACAGCCTAGAGTCACCCCAAACTGGGATTCTCCCTGCGGAATACTCAAGATAATATTAAGGCAGTGGTGATTGCTCTTGGTCTCATAGTACTTACCTGCAGGTAAAGACCTGGTCAGGTGAGCTGCTGGTTCCAGATAGGTACAGACACTGGTTTCCAGATACGGGATAGCAGGCAGATGTGGTCTTGCAGAACACCTGCAGTGTTTTCAGGTGCTGCATTTCAGAGGTTTGCAGCCACGGCTTCAGCTCAGCCACCACATGGTGGCTCCTTAAGTGTTTCAGGGCAAAGGCAGCTTCAACCACCACCAAGCCCACAGGGATGGGATAGTTTTTAAATCTCACTTCATAAACCAATGTGGAGAAAAGGTAAAAATGGAGCTTATAACATTAAGGCTCCTGTAGCTAAATTTCTCCGTGCCGGCAAACAGTGTGGCCAGCCAGAGGAGAGGGGTAGGAGAGAGTCTAACTTACACCAATGTAGATTCACTTTAGATTCCCCTCTTTAACTGGCCTGACCTTTTCTAAAAGGGTTACATCACATACAGACCTCGGCTATTACCCCCTGAACACTATTTTCTTTGCTCTGGAAACCTCACTGAAACAATCCTGCGACAAACCTTGTTTTGTAAGCCACCCGCGAGCAGGACTGGGCCACTTACAAGTTTCTGCCAAGAGTGAACAGGGAAGTCATATCCCTCTAGCCTACGTTATTTCTTTTAATAGATTCACAATCTGGGAAGAAGCCAGAGATCCTAAACAAAGATAAGATATAAAGAGGTGGACAAGACATTAAAGAAATAAAATCCATAACAGGGCAATAATGGTCATAAAGCAATAAAGTGGATGTATAATAGTTCCTGGACTTTTAATTTGTGACTAATTTGTTGCACAATGAGGTTGCAATTTTCTAATTGTGATTGCCATTTTAATTTTACTCATGGCTGTGCAACTAACAATGTATAGTCTAGTAATTAAAATTAATTGTACCTTCACCTGCATATTTCTATTAGGCTGTTAAATTTAGTCAGTAGGCTCAATGATTTTGTTCTCTGAGAGATGCTGAATTCATTTCAGTGAGCCCAATTATGTTACACTCTGTAATTCCTGTATGAAAAACAAGCATTTTACTTTGGTATGAAGAGTTGCTACAATCCCGTTTTTAAAATTGCACAATCAACACCAGAACATAGGCTGACAGGAGATACATGTAAGGGTCTTTTTTTTCTTTTTAAGAATAGCCTGCTTGTGGGATACTTCTTACAAAACTAGCCCCTAGGAATAAATCCAATGAAAATTCAACTAGATAGACATCATTCGATTAATTTCATGAACAATTAACAGATGTCTCCCTAACCGCACACACATGGTTTAAATTCAATCAGAATTTTATGACAAGCTGTACCATTCATATTTGAAGCAATGGGAACACAGAATAGACTGTTTCAATGCACAGGCAAAACTCTGAAAACCCATGCTGTCACACAAAACCATTCACAGTCATGCCCCAAATGTCCTGAATCCACACCACTTTGAAGCTCGTGTATTAATTTTTCTCTAGAAAAGGTCATTGTTCATTTTTATACAGTAGCAATAGTTCCTGGAAAATGCAGAAATGTTATCAAAATACGCTGTCGTGAGTTTCTTATCAGTAGTGATAAGTTTCAAAGTGACCCATATTCTCGTCCACAGCAGCAGCAATCCAATGCAATTCCACTTAAACTCTGCAGTGTTGTATAGATTTACCCTTAGGGCCCTAAAAGAGGCATTTGACCCATCTTCTTGAAGACTCTCAAACGTCTCAAAATAAAAACAAAAACTGAGCCAAACCTTCAAACTCCAGATTCCAAGATCAAGACCTTCCAAACACTACATAAAAGACCCCAAGCACCAGAGCTGCTGATCACCAGCTATCACCATTTATCTCTCTAGTGCCACACTATGACCATCTAGATGATGGTCGTACTGTCACAGACTCAGGTGTACTTGCCATCAAAGAAGCTCCCTGGAAAAGAGTTTGCAATCTAATTGTAGGAGGACACCTGTTCTGTGAACCATGGGGCAATGGAAGAAGACCACAGCCGGTATAAAATAGTCTCTTCTTAACATCAGCGGCACGCAGTAGTGCCACATAGGTCTGTGCAGGTTAATGTAACCCTTTTTCTATAGCTGGGAGTTGTCAAGCGACAAAAAACTGCATGGTGCAGATATGCTCTAAGATGTTCTAAATAAATCTCTTCTCATCAATCATATCAGAGTCCAAACAGATTCAGGATGTCGAAGCCTGGTTTTACATGGTGTGAACTTCAGGGTCAAGGCTCTAAGAAGGTAGAACAGAGGGTAGGAGAAATAAATCCACTGTTAACTTATTATTACATGTGGAAGCCAAGGTGGAGTAGTTATATTGCTACCAGAAGGTCTGCACCAGTCAGAAAAAAAAGACTAAAACCGCAAAGTTACCACTAAGCTGCAAAACATCCTTCCTGTATGGGGAGAATCAATGGAGGATGTAGAGATCTGACTTCTCTAATAATGAACATCCCTACTTAAAGGCAAACAAACAACATTTTGGCTCTATTTTGTTGTTTATTAGTCAATAGTTGAATAAAAAATCTCCATTTGTCAAGTTACAGCACAAAACATGTTTACTGAAAAGTTGTCAGTGAGTCATCAGAACTTGACAAAGAAAAGCAAAGCAAGAGGATGCCAGCTTTCAATCTATTTATTGCATCAATAATTCATAACATGAAACAAGTATAGTTGCATGATTTAAGTAATTACATACCAAAAGTTGCCTTACCAAGAGTTATGTGAACCACAACTAAAGATAATTTAAAAAAACCAAACAAACCAGACTTTGTTGCTGTGGAATTACTCTGAAAAGAATCAGCACCAAGAAGCAATACGTCCTGTAAGAATTCATGCAGGAAAATAATATTATTTAAATTAAGCAGATTTAAAATCAGGAAGTACAGAACCCAAAATCCAAAGTTAAAGTGAGCATCGCTCTTGCACTACTTCCCTGGAAAACTCAGCAAGAAATAGCATCCCTTTACCTCTTTTATCTTGCCTAGCCAGTGCACGTCTCCACCGTCTCCCTGCCTACCCACCCAGCAGTGGTACAAGCCTCACACCCTTAGAGCACTCGCTATAATCAAAGTAGGAAGTTGATAGTCTTAGGGAAGATCATTTTGCAGTAAATAGGGTTCTGCCACAACATCTTCTCTGCTCCTGTTTTTCAAATGGAGCCAATGGCACTGTCTTGCCACACACACAATGCAAGGATGAAGCTGCTGAGGAGCCCAAAGACTATGGGAACAAGGGTCCTAGGAAAGTCTACTAACAATAAACCACATCCTCAACGTTGTCACTCTCTTCATACAGCCAGATTACATGGGAAAGAACTGAACTACCAGCAAAGGCAGTTACAAATACCGTGTGGTAAAACAGGGGAGATGGAACAGGGGAAAAAAGTGTGGCTATACATTTAGGTAGGGCTGTCTTAGGAGGAGAGTAGAGTGTTGCCTGGGCAGAGTGCCTGGTCTGCCAGCCCAGCACAGGCTCAGAGCAGCGGCTGTCTGAAGCACACACAAAAACTGCAGCTAAGGGAAACAAATAGGCAGAAAACATTTTAATTGACCTTGATTATTTAAAACTAAAGAAGAAATCATCCTTGAGAAAGAGAATAATCTAAACTGATCTTGGTCAAGTGCGTTTTCCCCTTAGTCCTATGATGAGTGGTATGGTTTTGGTTGAACATTACAATCAGTGTTAAATCATACCCAATTCACTCTCCTCTAAAGCATTGCCCCTTCATCCTTCTGGCATGAAAACAGTTTACTGTGAACTGAATTGCAACTAATCCCTTTGAAATTATTTTTTACCATATACCCTTTATTACTATTTTCCCATATAAACCACTGTTAAATAACAACAGGACCTTTTCATAACACTCAAAATAATTGGCTATTTTGGATGATATTATCAAGAGTGTTTAATGTGGCTGGGTGAGTGACTGTTATTCATGCAATTCACTATTAGCCCCTTGACCTGGATCATTGCTGGAGCAAGTTTTATGAGCTTAATTGCATTCCGCCCCCCCTCCCCTCCCCCGCCCTGCTTCCTGTGTAAATTAGTCGGTACAAATAGAATTTCCTAGTTATTGTGCATCACCATCTTCACAGTTAGGAAAGTCTATTCAAAAAACAGACCAAACTCTAGCTGTATTTGCTTAGCTGTATGAAGCTGAACAATAAACCAGTCAAAGGTACCAGCTATTGTCATTTTATTAAACGTATAGGAAAGAAAAGAAAAAAAAAAAAGGCTTGTGTTGATTAAGACATTATATGCGGCCAGACAAGGAAAAAAATCCATGAGAGATGGTGGAGACAGAGACTAAGAGCTTCTACAGTATTGGAAATTACAAAGCTTCCTATGGGGGTCTATATTTGTTATAAGATGGGTTGTTATCTTCAATCTAAAAGCCACCTTGATAAAGTATCTTTTGACACTTTTACTGCTCCTTTAAATGAAATATTCCCTATATCTTCAAGAATCAGCTTGAGTGGAATTGACTCGGTAGCTCAGCATTAGAAAGACAGGGGAAACATTTTCTAATTTAAAAGAAATTTGAGAAAATAGTTCCATTCCCCTCTCTATTATCTAGCCATTCTGGAGCTTACGTTTCTGAAACATCAACATGCACAGTTTGCTTTACAATCCTTCTGCAGAAATTAGCTGACACCCATCAATGTAGATAACGGAAAGCTGTGGCATTAACACTTGAGAGTGCATTAATCTTTCCCAAATTAAAATCTGCACCACAGCATTTAAGATTGAGGCCACCATGGTTCAGTGCTGTTTGACCGCCAATTTTGATAAAAGTGTTTTAAGAGAGGTGAGACTTAGATAAATTGCCCATGGTTACACAACAGCAGCGAGGGTGTTTAGTCTATTGGCTGCCATCATAGTGGGGTCTCGACAGTGTTTGCATGTTTACGTAAAGTGCAAAACAGAAGGAAAAGCAGTACATTATACTATATTTCTCGGAGATGACATCAATATTATATTTCATCAGTGGGACACAAATATATTTTCACATTTGAGTATCTGAAGATAAAGGCACCTTTGGTTGTCAAACAAATGAATATTCTTCCCCAGTTCACTAGCTAGTCACTTTCTCTTGAGTTAAAAGCAATCTGCCTGTGCTGAACAGCCGAGTTAAGCTTTAGAGATAACACCCACATGTAGTTCTTGATCCAGGCCTGTTATGAAATAAGCTTTCCATTCAACATATAGCAAGTAAAGTGTTTGCCACATGGTGCATTTTGCATTTGCCTGAGTCCTGCTGACCTCAAGAATGATGCACAAAAGGGACTTGGGTCTAAAATTTAGCCCAAGTCTCTAAGTTGAATCACTGCTAATACATAGAACACGCCTCTTCACTGCTGACCCTGTTGCAAAGGTTTTGAAATTCATAACCTCATGTTTTCAAGAAAACCTCCTGCTAGTAAAAAATTCAGGGATCTTTGAAATAAAGACACTGTGGCCCCAGTGTTTTGCAACTATTATTTCTCTACTGGACATAAAAAGAATGTGGGAACTCTGGGATTTTCAGATGGCCCCAGGGTCTCAAGTTCTTATCACATTCATATTCAGTTTGAAAAACTTCTCCAGTCCAAGAGATCAGATACCTCTGTAACAATGGAAATTAGTAACAAAACTGTGCACACATTTCATTTCCTGACTGCCAAAAGCTGTACCCTAACACTTGATCCTTGCACCAGAATAATTAGGACTGTCACCTATCTTACCTGGTTTCCTTCCCTGTCTTAACATGGTATAGTGAGGTCAAAGTGTTAGAAATCAAAAAGGGATAATCCCCTGATCCACATTACTCACCTAGCAATGAAATACACAGTAAAATATAATCAGTCTGCTATGTTAGTTTCCTTCCAAATTTGGAGAACAATTAAAGCCATGAATTTAATTCGGTTATCATATAATTATCACTTCTTACAATAGGCAGAAAAGCAATCTGAACAAGGCAGAAAACCACTGAAAATCCACGCAAATTTGGGGGTGGGGGGGGGTGGGGATGGCACGGGGCAGGCAGGGGAATGGAATAGCCATGAGAGTTTACTGGGAGAAAGTGGATCCCTTTTGTAAGCAAGAAATCAGTGCCTGAAGGCAAATACTGTAAAGAGTATTTTGCTTCTTCACAATTTCCCACATATTTGGTTCCTCTAGGAACTGAAGTAGCAGGGACACTGGCCTGCCAGAGCAGGGGAGTACTGCCAAGAGGTTGTCATAGGGAAATGGGAACCAGACTCCTTGCTTGTGTTTGCTGATGACTGAGAGCTGATGTCTATGGTCAAGGTACGGAGCTGTGAGATGAAAGGCCAGGGATCAAGTCCCTCATGTCAGATAATTTCTGACTTGCCATGGCCCAATCACTTCACTCTCTCAGCATCAGGCCCTCCCACCTATGAAACCAACAGTACTACTTGCCAAATCCATAACTGTGTTATGAAAAGTAAAAATCTAGGAAGCAATTTGAAATGCCCCAGTGGAAGCCACTGTGAATGCATAAGACTGTGTGAAATAAGCTTTTCTAGGAGAAACGAAAGATCAGCTGAATCATCAAGTATAAAGACCATATCATCAGAGCTTTCACCCTGGAAAGGTTTTGCTTTCGACTGAAATCATCTTCTGCCAGTTTGCACACTGAACCACCAAATTCATTATTCAAACTGTTTCTTTCACCATTCTTTACTATGTACTTTATTATAACGTATGTGAGCAGACAGATCAAATGAGAGCAAGCTTGTGTATAAGCATTTAAAAGCCAAGTAATCAAGCTGAGATCAGACATTCATGCCATGAATCATATGGTGGACTTCACCAATTGACTGTACTACAACAACAAATAGGGTAGATGCAATAAAAATGCCACAAAAGATGCCCTAGCCTCTAAGGTTCACAATGGCTTAAGAAATCAGGGAAAAAGAGGTATACGTAACAAATTAACATAGAGAAAAAGAGGTGTATGTAACAAATTAATACAAGAACCACAAGGTAACAATGAGAGAATTACAATCAGTTTACACAAAACCTCATCAGCATTCCAGAAATGATACTTCCCATCACCTTAGGTTGGCAGAACACACTGCCACACGTTGGCAGGTGATGGCCAATGTCCCTTGTTCGTGCTGTTCAAATCCCACCTGGCCAAAATAAATACAGTGTAATTTGGCACAAAACCCAATTCCCAGCATACTACAAGCAGACCAGAAGGCAGCCTCTGAGCAACTTCAAGGTACGTGGCAGGAGGGTGTACTGCACTGTCAGAGAGGCTCACGTCTAAATGACCTTCTGGCAGACCCAGACCAGCACAGAAGAAACTACCTCTTGTTCACTTCATTTCAATAGAAGTAGAGTTGGAAACATCAGTCCTTAACTTCTAGGTACCCCATGATTTAAATCCTGGATTACTAGGAAGTCACCTAAAATTTTGGCACAAAAGCAACGGCCAGGAACTCTGCTCTTCTGGGTCCCAGAAACATGTTGTGCCAAAGCAGGTGACAAAGGAGAGAGACCTCTCTCCAGAGTTAATGAGGGGCAGCAGAGTAAAGTCCTACAGGAGCCGTCGACCTGTACAAAATTTACCACCACTTGTTTCAGAAGCCAATAGTACTTATCTGGCCCTACTTAAAAGTCAAAACTACCTGATTATTTGGAAAGCAAAATCAAAATAAGAAGCTGCATTGCACATGACTTCAAGCTGAGATGGGAACATGAGAGCAAATAAGTCCTTTGTGATGGGGTTGGTCATGTTATATGAAACATTACTGGAAGTTGCTATGATAATAAAGAAAAACAAACAAAAAAAGAACAAAAAAGGGGGGAGAAAAGTAAAAGGGGAGGGGGAGAGAAAAAACAAAAAGGTAAATATTTATCTTCTAGTTATAGCATAGCCAGACATATTACATTTAAGGACAGCTTAGGCTTTTCTATATTTCTTGGGGCTCTTTTTCACTTGAAAACCAAACTAAATTTAACTGAAAGGAATGCATATTGCTTTCTATCTCTAGGGATCTTATGAGAGTTCACAAGGGCTGCTAAAGCCAAGTGGTGATAATATGACTACTACAAATAGTTTAGTTCAATTTGGAGATTTGTTTCACAATACAAAAGCACACAGTAAAGCAGATGCTATCAGCCTGTGTTGATTAGACTGGCCAATGCAATATCAATTATTATGTTTTTGATTTGAAGCCCACCTGCTGATCTGACTAATCTGTGCTATTAGGAGCCCACGCTTGAATAATTAAACGAACTAGATTGAACATTAAGCTGAACTGTCCCTCTGAAGAAGTGGAGGATAAGCCAGAGGACACCAACCATTGCCTTAGGTGCAGAGAGACAGCAGTACACCCCACCAAATCAGGTAGGCAAGAATCCTGCAAAAATGAAAACCTTGCTGATATAAGTATTTATCTGAATGGACTGTGGCAATAAGAATAATTATTAACAGCTGTAATCATAATTTATTATTTCATTAGAAGTCCCAGCACATTCTCTGTTATACCTCTGAGGTTCCTCATCTGCAAGACAGAGCCCTGGCTGGAGTTTGACATGGGGTGTGGGACTGAGAAGATGCAATTTGCACCTCCAGATGGTTTCCCAGGAGGGAAACATACCGATCATACAGGTCAGTCCTGCAGCACCTGAACTGGGTGAGACCGAACATACTGGGGAAGACACAATGAAATAATAAGGAATCAGGTCTGCTCACATGTCCAAATAATAAATTACAGTTATGGATAAGAAACTGGGGCTGCAGCCTGAGAGGTGCTTCTGCACACCCCATAATAAAGCACATGAGTGAGAACTTCAGTTCTCCTGTTCATATAGTCACAGAGTCCACAACCACCCAGAAATCTGGAGGGACCAGAGACACTGTAAATTGTCTTTATATCGCTAATTTATCACTTAATTGTAATTCACAAATAACTCACAAGAAATATGTAATTTGAATTTAAATAAAGACTTGCAATCCCCTCTGGAATGGAAGCCCACTGCTCCCTCTGAGCAGCCGGGGATCCCTGCATGAACATCTGAGGCTGAATTTTACCTCAGCCTAGCTACAAACAATGATATTCACTGCAGTTGTATAAAAGCGACCTGTGTGTTCCTGATGCATGGAGGGTTGGGATGCAGTTGTTAAATCCAAGCAGCAGCTAGGCTTTAAAGATTTGCAATTGCACAAAAAGCACTGATAAAGAACAGTTGATTTCTCTCATTATGTAAAACGTGGATGCTCTTGTCTTGATCAAAGAGGTAAGAGCATAAGATTTCCTGCTACTTACAGGCCATTTGGCTGAAAAATACAGTCCCTTTGCAGTTCAGTCTATTGGCAATTAGATAACAAACACAGGACGCGTAGATGGAGTGAAAAACATTGCTGTGCTTTACAGCCTGCTTGCTCAATAACTCTGGCAATGCAGAATAAAAAAATTCCTCGATAAAAACCATGGAACAGATGTGTAAAGTAGCAAAGCTCTGCGGATTTCAACGGAGCCATGCGGATTTACAGTGGCTGAGGGTTCTGTCCCTTACTGGTGAGTTTTGAAGCTGCTATCAATAACTAAGAAAACTCAATAAAAGTGCATTCTACATGCAAGTCTTATGTCCCGTGAAAATTTTACCACTCTTCTAAATCAGATTCCATATTGCATGCGAAATTCGTGCCAGAAACACAGGACTTCTTAGAGATGCATGTGGAGAGTGACCTGTGCAGAACACAGGTGGGATATTGAGACACCCAATACAATATTGAACATAGAAAGACATCTGCAAAAATTTTTTGTGGCAGACTGATCAAGCACATTGATCATGAAATTAAAAATAGTATTGCTTAAGCAAAGAAAATTATTCCAAGATTTTAGGTCAGCAATTTTCATTACGCATCCCCCCAAAAAATGCACACAATTCCAGTAATACACATCAGAAATTGTGTGTGCTTGTGAGGCTGGCAGCAAAGACCTCATCTCTCATCAGAGGAAGAAGGATAGCCCCATGTTTGGCAATGCCTGGCAGTGTGTATGCTGTGTCAAAAAAAAAAGAAACATGACTCCGGACACAGCCAAACAGAACAGAAGCAAGAAGGCACCAACAAAATTATAAGGGGAAAGGGCAATGAGGAGTCTTTCGGGAGAGCAAACCATTATGTGCAGCAAAATTATTTACCACCACTAGCTATGCAGTAGGTATCCAATATGCACTACAAGCAGGTGCTTTACTTTATTACTAGTACAAGACTCAGAAAAGAGTATTTTCAGTATGTTGCTAATTCCACGCTGGATACAGAAGGGAGGAAGGGTGAAAAGATGACAAACGCTCTGAAGTCACAAAAGGAGTTTTGGCTCATGAAAGTTTATCTCTGCTAATAAAGAGAACAAATTGACATCAAAGTAAAGATGTCATTAGCAATAAGGTGCAGCAAGGTGCAGCACTTCGTCACTAGTGGAAGAATGCCGCATGGATCCTTTTGTTGGCTTCTGAATGATAATATGAATTTTTTTTCAATACAGGCTGTAAACTGAAAAATTTGAAAAATATCACTTTGACTAGTAGGAATGTTTTTAAAGGAAGTGGTTTGAGGTTAGATTCCCTTTCCCACTGGTGCCTACAGTCAGCTTTCATGATTATTTGCATAAAGAATTACTACATTTCAAGAAGCAGGACTTGAAAAGCTCAGGAGCCAGAGTTGCTTTGTTTGTACCACTAAAAACTTGACACTTGCAGAGAATAGTATTTCTTACCCATTTGTTTATGAGCACACATTTACATCAGAGAGAGACTGCTATCCACAAAATGAGTGGCACAGCTCAACAACAACTACATTTATGACAATCTTTTGGATCCAACACCTGCACCACATCCCACTATCTGTGTTTCTGGGATTCAAACAAACATCCCAGTATCTGTCAGTCTTGATATCAGTCTTTGCACTCTCTCCTTCCCCACACTGGCTCAGAACGATAACAAATATCAATTGCTTGGCAAATTTCAGGCTCTTAACTCAAAAATAAAATTAATAGGAACCTTCTAGTAATTTGGTGGACTTCTAAAAACACTTCTTTCTAGGAAAGATCTAGATCTACATGTGAGTGACTTTGCAATATGAGAACACCCTGGAAATACTTAGTAATCCAGACCAATTTACAAAAATTAGTATCAGTATACTTCAAAACTTGTAATAATTTCAGAAAGCAATTTCTGTCTACAGTTCTCCATGTGCAAAATGCAGGACAGCACAGTGCAGTAGAAAAGTCATTGGATCTATAACATTGGGATGACCCGTGTCTAGAGGAGGTGGGTGGTCACCGTCCCTAACTCGTAGTGCTGGAGCCTTTATGTGACAGGGTTTTCTGTGTCTGTCTGAATGTGATGTGGGTCTGACCAACAGCCAGTGACAAATAGCGTAGCTGTCCCCTATTCATCACATGGGCTTTGAAAGAGGCCACCTAGCAGATGTATGTGATTATGCTCATGTTGGGTGTGCCTTTAAAATAAAATTGTTAAGGTTGCAAGGTCGAGCAATCAAAACAGCAATGCTAGAGTTACAGCTGGCTGTGGAAAAACAGTATGCGATCACATATTTTCTCCTACTTTCTGCAAAAGTGAATTGAACTAAAATAAACCTTATTCTGCCATTTTTCTGCTTTGCAAATGCATTTTCGTTTGAGCATGTAGTTAAAAATTACTTATTTCAGCATTTGAATGCAAACATGGAGTTCTCTTAATCAAATCCCAGCATCTTCCAGTCTCTTTTAAACCCTGACAGGCAGCACCTACAAGGTGTGTCATATGTTTCGGTTTGACAGTGAGGGAAAACCCATGTGCAGCTCTAACAGGACAATCCCAGCGCATTGCGCACTACTTTACACGCCTGCTGCCACTGCAAGTCACCCTCAAGCGCGACCATCTTGTGTTCCATGATAATTGCAACAAGGTTTTGCAAATCAATTAAAATCCACATTGTCTTCTCGCTGTACACAAACAGCACAGAAATGCCATGTCATTATTTTTTTTCCAGCGATTCAGCCCTTCAGGTTACATTTTTGTCATCCTTTACCTTTACCTCGATGTTCATATTGTCGCTGTCAAGCCAGGAAGCAGTAGTGACAGGCACATCTTGAATAGCCATCTTTTACTCTCAAATAATCTAGTTTGCAATGGGTATCTTTACCTACTATTCTTCTATTTTCCATCTCATGAGCCGCCATGAAATTGACATTTAAAACTAATTGTACGGTAAAATCCCGCAGATTCCAGAAACTGTGTCTGAGATTTGTGGCAAGGCAGTAGAACCAGATTCCCCCCGTATTAGTTTTCTGTCTGCTACATAACTGTGAATGAGTGCTAAAGGGGATTATTAGGCCCCAGTGGTGAGATAGAGCGCATATAACTAATCTGCATTGCTTATCTCGAGCAGACAGTGGTCTGTCAGGACCTGTCTACATGCCCTCCATGCTTGTCCCTTCCTTTATTGTCTTGCCGCTGCTGTTGCTGCTGGTGGCTCTCCTCTGCTCTTATAAACAACCAATTACTGCCCCAAACAGATGTCTGTGGCTATGATCAAATAATTCAGTTGGAGTGAAGAGGCCTTAAACAGGTCAATTCCATTCAGTTAGACATGGTATCTGAGCGAAGGCGAAAGGAGGCACTGCAGGGTGACCTGAAGTTGTGAGTTATTGAGAGTAGGTAAACTTAGGACAGCAGATAATGAATCAGCTTTCACCAGTTAACACTGTAAAAAATACATAAAATGAAAGCTGAAGAACTGAATGGATGAGTTAACAGAAAAGTGAATACCTTTACAAAGTACATTTCATTTTATGTATTCGAATTAATAAGAGGCACATGCCTGTCTGCAATTAGCCATGAGTTTCTAAAGCTAAAAAGCTATATACAGAAACAGCAGAGCAGTGGGTGAGTTCAGTGGGATATTTTTAACTAATGCTGGTACTGATGAACTGTAATCTCCAGCAAGAGAATTTGATACATGTGCCTTTGACAAAGTATGATTTCCATTAAAATATTATGCCAAATTCAGGGTTTATAGCTTGCCTCTTCAATAAATTTGTATTTAGCTATTGTCTTCCTTGGTCTGCAGGGGAAACAATGCGTATCGGGCAGATGCTCAGACATCAGAACAATTAATGTAGCTTTCAAAAAGAAAAAACAAAAAGAGAACAGCTTTAAATCTTTTGTGCCTGTGCAACAACCAACCACCCTACAAGCGATCATAAAAATACACGGTTGTTTGACGGGTAGTTATGTTAAGCTATAACCATAACCAAAAGCCATGACCAAAAGGGTGAACAAGAGAATCCTTTTATTCTCTCCTTCTGATTCAAAAGTGCTTTCAGCTGCAAGATTTTCTGTTCTGCAACACTGTCATACAGCCACCCAAGCATAGTGACCTGATCTGCTATAAATTCATTGGGGATTGGGCCCCACCCATAATTTTCCATAGAATCAAGCAAAATTCCCTTGCAAGACTCAGTTAATACCCTTCACATTATGTCTAGCTAAGATATATAATTATTCATATGCCCGGGTAAGAATTAGCCTGCCAAAGAGGGTTGCAGATACTGGTGAAATCTGGGACAGTTTCACTCAATTTCCCAGAGATTTCTCAGAATTTTTTTCAGACACTCCCACAACTAGGAGAGAGTGTCTGCCCAAAAGAGCTTGTGAACCTCAGGCTTTTGGAATGTTTTTAACATATAGCCCCATACAGCAGACAGTAGACAAGCTGGCTAATGTGTAAGGAGCACCAGGAGGTAGCATGCATAGAGGTGACGTGAGACCTCTCTGGACCTTCAACAGCCCTTTTATCTCAAAGCAGCAAGGAGTTCCACAGGTTTTTTGTACTTACTGAACAGGTAAAGTACTACAAGGTTTTCAGAAGAGCAGGAACAGAAGCAGAAACAGCAGCTCTAGATGCCCCCTCAAGTGAGCTGAGGACAAACCCAGGGCTGAACAAGAGAAGAGTAGGGGTTTAATTCAGAATATATGAAATGAAAGAGACTGGCGTACTTTGTATGCAGATGGAATAGACAGAGAGAAAGACATAGAGATGAAAAGATAGGGAAACGGGAGATAAGGGAAGGACTGAGAAGAGGACAAAAGGCAAACAGGTCCTTGGGATTGATGAGGAGGTACTGGAAAAACATTACCAAGGCTGACCTCCACATTGAGGGCTGAGTTAGGGACACTGAAGAAATCATTTCATGGGTTTTACCAAGAAAAAACTTAAAATATGTTTAAAACTTAAATAGATAAGAGAAGGGGTGCAGTTTACCAGTGGGGAGCTAGGCCACAGACAAAAAGAACTTTACCTGAAGTCTCAGTCCAATTTACGGTTAATTCTTTATTAATCTCAGCATAGCTGGAGCATAGCTTTCAGCTCCAGGTATCTGGAAAGGGAGACCATACCTGAAAACTTCAGAACATATGTGATCCCGGTGCAAACTTCAAAATAATGTTAATAAAAAATAAATACCTGGCCGGTTAGCATACCTTGTGCTGTATGCTGTTACAGCACTCAGCTAGCATTTACAAGCTGCCTGAAAAAGTTTGTCTAGAAAAGCCTACTCAGACACATCCATAGAAACCACCAACATCCCAGTTCACACCCCCGGTTTTCATAGAATAAACCCTGATCATCTGTGATACTTACATACAGTTTTACAGACTGTCTGCACATTCTGCATTTTGTACTTGCTTATCTCTGTTCTATACATTTAAGACTTAATCTTTCCTTAGAAATCAATTTCTCCCAAACTACTAATTGAAGCTACTTCTCCATCAGCTAATTCTGACTTCTCGTTAGGGGACACCTCCTTCACAATATCTGCAGTCCACAATAGCATCATCATCCATCCTTCCTCCATGCTATCACATTGAAAATAAGTTTAATTATTCTACTTCTCTTCTTAGACACAGACTTCCTATACTGACAACTTCTGAGGCGTGGGTTGATCACGGAAACAGAATATGTCACAAAACAGAATAGAACAGAAATAGCATAAATCATGGCCGGATCGGACAGTCTGAAGAAGTACGTTCCTAGTCCACGTTCTTGGTGCAGAAACTGGAAGCATGTAACATGCAGTCTTCAAACCTGGGATGCAATTAGAGACCTAAAATACAATTTTAGAACCCATCTTGGGGTTTTTTTGTTATTAGCTGCTCATCACCTTTCTAAATCCATTTGTGCTGCTTCCCACCCTCACTATCAACAGTGGCTCTTACCAGTCAGCGACAGACTATTTCAGTTCAGTTAAAAAGTGAGCATAACAAAGACAATCTAGTTGGGTTCATGTGCTCCATTTTGTGTAACTAGTCAAACAGTAAACTAATACATTGACAAAAGATAAAATATTACTAAGTTATTTTGAGTCAGCTGTTTTAACCTAACTTGTAAAAGCAAATCACTGGGAAAGCTCCTGCACTTGCGGAGTTTTCCCACATCCTGGGGCAATGTTGCAGCTCACCGCTCAGAAACATGCCCTCCGTAGCCTCCTGGGCAAATCTACACCATCTTTGGGCATTTAGGGAAGCACCATCAGAACAACATATTTAAACAAGGGACTGACCTGCAACACGTGCCTGGTGCTGTGCTGCATTAACCTTACCAGCTGAAACCTCTCTGCTTGAAGTACTTCAAAACTCTATTAATCACATTAGCAGTCAGTGAAACACAAATTTTGTGGCTGAAAGGATGATTCAAACAGCTAAACCCACATGTGACATCTTCTGAAGTTCAAAAAGCTTCAAGTGAAGCAGAACAAGAACCAGGAAATCCTTTCCTAGTGCCATGATTTAAAGGGAAAAAAAAGAAAACCCTTAAGTGTGAAGTCGGTTGCTGAGCTGGTGCACAGACATTGAGTCAACTTCTGCCATGCCTTTTGCACAGAAGACTGCAAATGATACTGACAGATAAACTGCTTGTCCCTGGACTCTCTTTAAAGCCCTGCTGCAGAGTCTTCAGCAAGCACAGGGCTCCCACAGATCACAGTTAAATTACAGCTTCATTTCAAGGACTTGCAGCTCCATTATTTTTTCCATACCAATAACAACGTGCATCTACACATTGCCTGGCCAAGGTGTTTGAAAGACCAATTCTGTCTTCAGCTACTGTTTCCAGCTTTCCTCACCTCCATATTAAAACACTGACTTTTATACAACCAGCCCCCATGCACCCATCTGCTGGATTGCTCTTGGTCACTCAAGTGCAGTTTTATAAGATCGATGCCAACAAGAATATGGGCTAATTTTTCTTTGAGGCATAAGTGAGATATGAGACACAAGTCACATAAAGCAGGGTAATTTGCTTGTTTGGGCACTTCTGGCCAAAAGCATCAAGCATTCATTAAGAAGTATTTAAGCAAGAGAATACCCATGGGGAAATACTAAGTTCTCATGAGGCAACACATGCCAAGTCACAGAGCAGATACCAACTCAGAGGCACAGGCTACAAAAAAAAACAAACAAACAAAAAAAAAAAAAACCAAAACAAAAAAAAAATACCCTAGCAAATAGCATAAGCAGAACAAATGGATTTCTGCTCTCACCAAGACCACCATAAATCTGGCCTGGGGTTAGCCCAGAACGGGTGGGAAGAGATCCCAAGCAAGTGATGCTTGCTCATCCTTGGAGGGTTTCCAGTCTAACACCCAAGTAGGTGTGTTCCCAGCCCCATTACTATTATAAACACTCATTGTACCACCGGGTACATGGTTTAACTGCTGTTGATGCTGAATAACTAATTCACTTCAGCTTCAGTCCAAAGGAGGTAGAAACCATTCAACGTGCATTTAGCAGTGATAAAATCAATCTGTAAAAGAACAGATGCGGCCCCTGGTTTGATTGGGATATTTCTAAAATGTTAAACAATCCTTTTCATGATATAAATAACAGAAGTGTAATTGAATTAATATTGACTAATAGTAATTGCTCCTTGTTCCTCAAGTCTGCCTTTTATTAGTGGGAGGAGTGGTGGAGGTTATTGCCTCTTAAAAAAAATAATCCTGAGACCCTGAGGCACCTTTTCTGCCTTATTATTATTGTAATAATGAGGGCAACTGATTTGATCTCTCCTTACACAATACTGCAGCACAGCGATGGCTAAATAAACAGCCAAAGTCCTTTTGTCCCTGTGGGCCGTTTCTCGGTAATTAAAATCAATAGGATCTTTCTCGGAGGATCTCTTTAACCTCATAGAGCTACACTGTTCCGAGCAAGCAATGTAAAACAAACAAATGAACTCACAGTCCTTGTTGAGAGAAAAAAAAAATACGAGCAGCACATTATTTTATTAGGATAATACTGGTTTTGGAGAGGGGTCATGGAAGAGGCTGTATTTAAACTTAATTTTTTTTAATTTCTTTCCCCTTGCCTGCCCCCCTCTTTCTTAAAAAAATTACTCTGGCAGCATCCTCTATTCCCAGAGGTCATGTGAGCTGAAATAGTCCATTGATCTTCCTTCTTTCAGAAAGGGAATAGGCAACAGAGGGAAAATAAATGTCACTCACTTGAGACTAGTGACGACTCAGGACCTCTCTGCTGAAGGTGCTGTACATTTAAGGTTCAAGAGGAAGATAGGTGAAGGTCTCCAGGGTCTCACTGTTGCTGGTACATGCAATTGCAGCCAAGGACAGTGCAGGCTACAGAGGCTTATGTCCCTGGGCTATGCACCTAGCCAACAGCGGGTATCACTGCCACTGATCCCAGAGTTACGGTGGTGATGACCAGTGTGTCACATACAACAGCCTTGAAGAAAAGGATTTACACCACATGTCTCAGGAATCTTGAATCCTGAGCTGCTAATCAAGGCCGAGTGAAGCAATTAGGCCACATGGCAGATGCAGAAAGGGACCCTATCCTGGTCCACATGAGCAAGAGCATTTTGTCTTGGAAAACATAACGCTGCTGGGCACTACTGTGTAACACTTCCTTAGAATGAACCTACTCAGCAATCCCTTGCTCAGGCACCCAGCAAGCGAGGTGAGCTGAGCTTCTGGCTGACCTAGTGGCAGCTTCTCCTTTCTGGCTGTTCCCAGGTGGCTTCGTGACCCAGGGAAGTGCTCTGTATGTGTGGTAGGACATGAAAGCACTTGAGCAAATCCTGGATCTAAGCCAACAGGCATTATCACCAGCAAACAGCAGGAGGGAATCCATCCCCATTAGCTGCCTTTCAGTCCCAACACACTGCCACAGAAGCAACAAAAGTCTAAACACCCATGCAAGGAAGTGGCGTATAAAATGAGAGGCATTTTAGACTGAGGCAATTATACTTGGTTAGACAGACGCTCAGGAATGGGTGGGGAGAGTCAATCTTATGCTCTGGTGGTTTTACAAGGTGTTTCCAAAGGTACAAAAGCAATACAGTAAGTGCTGCAACAGGGAAACCTAAGCATGAAGCTGTTCTCATTGGTACCTCTGCTCCAGGATCCAGTTTCACCTGTTGACAACTGTTGTACATGGTACAGCCACATACAGGTGAATAGGAAAGCTTTCAGAGCTTTGACACGATGAAAGGAAAACTCCTTTGCCTAGATTTTTAGCAAAGTGACTGTCAGGGCTTTGGCCACCAGAAGGCTCTAGCTGGGCAAAAGGAAGACCTGACACCTACATTATGCATACCACCATATATTACATGTGCCACCTAGGCATTCCCAGGATTTGCCAATTATTATGGTTAACTGATATTCTGTATATAAAATCTGCTTCCAATTGCTCATAGATCTGTTAAACTTTAGTCTTATACACTGGATTTTTTTTCTTCTCAGATTTGTGTCTCTAGTAAGTGTACTCTGGAAATTATCAAACAAATAGTTCAGCTGTTTCTAAGAAAAAAAATGTTAAAAATAGAAGACATTGTTTAATGCTTATCATATGCTGGAAAAATCTCCCCTCTGAACAGCAGTAACACCTTCACATGCTGGGCAGTAAACGTGCTATTTGCAGGTGAGGTGGTGTAAAGGAGCCCATAACCATGGAGGTCTGTCAAGTTAAGAGCTGTGAAAAGAAAAAAAATAAATCTCTGAGTTCACCTGCTTAGTAAAGTTTTCCTTAGATTATATTTGCTCTTGAATAAGTAATATAAACTTAGAAGACAGAGATGCTGCCCACAACTGAGCAATCTACAGGGTTGGGAAAGATCTAAAGCCCTGAAACCAGATGGGACTGAACCACCAGCATGGGAGAGAACAGGGAGGAGACAGATCAGACAGGCCCAAGGCACATTTGAATTTTCCATGTCAAAAGCAGAGGCAGCCACCTGCAGGAACAGAGTTCTCAGGTTATCATGCCTGTCAGATGCTCAGCAGGGAGGTAGGGTGTACACCAAACCCAGGTGTACATCAGTGAGCAGCCCTGAGATGCCCACACTGAGCTGCAGAAAATTAGGACTTGAGAGCATCCTGCTCTCCAAAAGCAGGATCAGATACAGCTGCATCATTGCTGACTGATGATTATCTGACTTACTAAATAACTCAAGCATCAAAGACTCCAGTACCTCCCTAGCCAGCATATTGCAGCATTTCACCATCTTTACACGTAAAAAGTTTTCCTAATTTGTGACACTGAATGCTGTTCGAGCCCATGAACACAGTAGTAGGCAATTTCCTCATCTCCTACAAGATGTAATATGTAATACTTGAAGACTACACCAACATTATTTAACCCAAATAAAAGAATAAAATATTATTTAAACATTTAAAAATCTAAGGGGGGGTGATCATTTTATTAGCATGCTTCTATTCTCTCACTAGTTGGTCCACCCCTTCCTTGGACCAAAACACCCGGCTTGCAGCCCACACTGCAACGAAGCATTCAGATGCATATGATGCGCTACTTCTCCCTGCTGGCAAAAGGCTTTGAAAGGCTGCTCTTCTTGTCAAGTTTGGTGCATTGCTGACCATCTTCAGCCCTCAGAAAAGTGAAGACAGCTTTTCACTGAGGCACATCAATGCTTAATTCATAAGGTTTGCCGAGATCTGTTTACTCCCTTAAATTTCTACAAATTTTAGCATCTTACAGGATCAGGATCTAAAAATCTGGTCTCAAATGAAAGTGATAAGCAGCACATCATCAGCACCATATTTTTTTCAAACAGCCTATTCAAAAAGGCCTCATTTCTCTGGTTTCTATCATCTTGTTTATTCCTACTGATGTGGATTCTAATATGGTTTCATAAAATGTTTGTTTTACTCTAAAGCATTTTAGGGCCCAGCTGTGGGAAGATGCTTAAATGGTTCAAAATTCTTCCCCTGAAAACAAGTTTCTGTATTCCTGTTTTCACAATTCACACTGCTAAAGGTCCTATGAATGGAGTATTTTTGTGAACATAGTCTGAGTTCTTCACCTTTTGACTACACAGGCATCGAAAGGAAACATTTTACATATTTAAAACTAAAACAATCAGATACAAAGGAAATTATGTAAAAGCTGATTAAAGATAATGGAACTTTTGTGAATAAAATTGCATCTCACCTCCACGCATGTTATACACAATTATAGGATAAATGCACAGAAAGCTGGTGCTTCTGGTTGCAGCTCAGGGAAACTCTCTTATCGCTGTAATTTGCCTGAGAGGGGAGATGAGTTGGGCTCCAGCTCCTTTTCCATATAAAGGAATTAATTGATTGTTTTTATACTGTGCTGTGCTCAGTAGATGATATCGATTCTCGGGTTTGTGGTTCTCAGTTTGAAGACATCAAACTCAGATGAATGCAAACAGCTGAGGGTTGGGTATGAGAAACCATCCAGGGGTTTCAGCCAAGTGGAGCGGATTTTGGGAGGGAATGTGTTTTGTTTTGGGGTGGTGGTGTGGTTGGTTTGTTTGTTTGTTTAAGAAATAACCTACTACTTGGAGTTTAAAATATGTAGATAAACTTTGTTCTAGGTAATAGCTCTCAGGTGGACCATGCTACCACTTCCTTTCAATTCATATATTCATTTACTGAAAGACAAGGAGAATATCTCTCAAACCACCATCAGATTGCAGTACTGCACGGAGGGTGAAATAAGTTTGGGAGCAGGAGTTACAGGCCCTTTTCTAAGATGTGACTTTCTGGAGTTGTGTGGCTATTTCATACTCCAAGGCTTTCATTTTGTCTAGGGAGCCTCACACCTGAAGTCTGAATATCAGGCAGCTGTTATGACTGATCTTGGTTGATCTCTTTGTGTCTATTTGCATTATCTGAACTGGAGAAGAGCGCCTGTGCTAATCGTGAGTGGCAGCTTTGTATTACCTAGCCAGCAATTACAGCAATTGTACCTCTTAAAGTATGCGGTCAACTGATTAATATCTTATTAAGCAAATTATTTCTGGAGCTCTGTGGCAGCCATGAATCTGCCCTTTGCAGAAGTGCCAAAGCAGTGTTCCAGCAACACTGATGCTATGACCCACCAAGAAACTAAAACCCAGTGATCACTCCCTAATAACCTATCATGCTACAAGCTCTACAACGACAGTAATAAAACATGCACAGGCAGACCCCAAGGTGGTACAACCGTAACTCCCCATCCGGCACAGCAGCCAGTCTGAAAAGTTGCAGCAAACAATTTACTTCCCCTGGCTTCAGTACACTCATGCACCATTGACTCTGGCTCCGCTGTACTCTGCCACTCATGAGTTATCTGGCCATTTCTAACTCATGAAAATAAATTGTTTATCTGCCTTCAAGTTCTGCAGCCCCTGTACCTATAGATATTCAGATATGTGCAGGGTGTTCTGCATCTTGTGCATGGAGCTCCCACACAGGGCTGGTAATATCAGACCGCCAGAAGAGGCAAGAGCAAAATAATAATTAAAAAAACCCCAGTAAATTAGAAAAAAGAAAAAGACCAAACTATTTGTTTATGCTACTTTGGAGCAGACCCACAGTTACTCCATAGAGAACAAGACAGATTTAAATTGCTACCAAGTCAGAACTTCCTACAATTTTGAACTAGAAGCAGCATTTTACATCCACTGCCAAAAGCTGCAAATAGCCATGCAAGGCAGGGCTTTAGACTTTGGAAGAGTTACTCCTGATGTACAGCAGTGCAAGTGAGGATTGAGTTCACCAAGCAGAGTTACAGACTCTGCATTGAGCCATCTCCCTATCTACCTACCTCTATAACTTGATACAACCTTAAGGACAGCATTCGTTCAATAAATACATGAACTCACGTGGATTTTATGAAGTGAATATCCTTTGTTCCTTGTTCAACCCTGTCTCTCTGTATTTAAGCAGTACTTCTCTTTCTAAATTACCAGTAAGCTGGCAACACCTTAATTCTCAACCTGAATTTGTGCAGGGCAAGGAATTTCGCCCAATAGAGCCTCTCTTTAAGCTGCCTTTCACAACCTCTCATGGCTTTTCAGACTTAATTTTCTATAGATTGCTTGCCCACTCGAGAGGAGAAACTTGAATGCTCTCAGCCTGCAGAGCCGGTGCCTGCAAAAAGATGTCAGGATCGTTCACCACAGCCCCTGGATGCAAGCTTAACTGCTAGTGGCTGCTTTTAGCACATCAATGTGAATTACTTGACTGGCGAAACTAAGCAGCAATTAAACACCTCACCACTAAGCGGAAATGAGAAATTTACTGTTTGGTCTTCAGATAAGCTAGAGCCTCCTGTGAGCTACTGTTATCAAACCCCAGGGAGGACCGGTTAGAGTCAGAACAGTCTCAGTCTGTGGCCAAAAGGGGAAATATTTCTAGTGAAACAGAAATCAATTTTTATCATTCCCCCCTTGTGGTTTTTCTGGAGTGCTGATAGCAAAGGCCATGAGAAGGGAAAGGTGTTGAGGTTTAACCAAGATTACACCTGGAAGCAACTGCGTTGTACTGTTCAGTTTTAGTTAAGTACACAGGGGATGGGTAAGCAAGCCAGGCAAAACCCTCTCTGTTTCAGCAATCACCTTACTATGGGACAAAGAAACAAGTGAAACTCTGCTCACGCGCACAGAGGAAGCAACAAGAGATAAACAGCCTCAGAGGATATCAAAAATTCTAAAAGAAGCACACTTCTGTTCAAAGACCCAGGCTTTTATTTTTAAGCATCATTGAGGACCGATGTTGTAGGACTCCTCTCACTTAGACCAGGAAAGACGCCCACAAATGCTTGCTCTGCAGTAATAAAACCTCTGGATTATTTCTGGAGCTGCCTGTAACCAAGTTCATGCTATGCTTTTGTGAATGGCTTATGAAACTACAGGGAAAAAACATTTCTGCTATTTCCTGTTGGTCCTCTTCTATTTGTCTATCAACATGTAAGATCTCAGTGAAGACACCAATGCATTGCAGTCAATGCCAACAACCACTTGACGTTATCTCACTTTCTCCTTGCTCCTTCCCAAGTTGTTTCTCTTGCTGCTTTTGATCCAAATTCTGTTAATCTTAACACAATTCCAGCCAGGCTACACACAGAGCAGAGGAGAAGGAACACCCAAGGGAAAACTGGTGTTAACTTATACATGGTTGTATGGCCCACATCATAGCAACATGACCTTGGTCTTTAACTGGCTGTTATCAGAAGCATGATCTCCCACTGTGTCCTCTCTCCAAAAACCATTCAAGTATGTTTTGACAGACTTTTCCATGGACTGCTGTTCATAAACTGTGCCTCTCCTTCAATCCATTTCCAAAGGAGCAAACTTTAATATCCCATGTGGTCTAGTGCTGTCTGGTCATGGAATCTTTTCCTTCCGTAGTGATCCCTTCAGTCTTTCTTCTCTTGGGCAGGATCACTTGGGCACATACTGTCCAGGCTAGGAGGGGTTAATGCACACTTGACTTGTGCTGTTTGCTTGTCCTGGGTGGTTCACATCTGGCTGGTCCACCAGCATCTACATGACAGCTGGACAACCAGTAATTACTGGGAGGTACTGAAATCACACAGCTGTAAGAGAAATAGGTGAAGTCTTATGCGTTGAGAATGTAACTTGTGATGTTTCTCCACCCACCACTCACGTACACACACTTTATATATACTTTGTGTGATTTCAAAGGCTATTTGTCAGACAAGAAAATTAATTAGTCGATAGGTATTCCTCACAGACACTTGCAATCAACGTAAAGCTTTGGAGAGTATCTTGGCTTTAACAGCGGTGCATTTTTTTCCTCTGAGTCTTTGTTGGTGATATTTGCTCCATGTTTTGTGTAACTAGTGATGAGAAAAGGCTGAATTCTTTGCTTTATTTTGCCATCCTGCTGCTTTGATATGAGTTGCCGATTCTCAGAAAAGGGGCAACTACCTATATTTCCATAACAATAATCCACACGCAGCTATGCAGTCAGATACTGGTCCCACAAAGTGAATCACATTCATTCCCCCTCACGGCCAGACAGACACTGAGGGGCTGGAGCGTGTCCAGAGCCGGGCAGGGGCTGGGGCAGGGGCTGGGGCACCAGCCTGGGGGGGTGGGGGGGTCAGCCTGGAGAGAAGGGGGCTGGGGGGGACCTTATTGCTCTCTACAGCTGCCTGAAAGGAGGTTGTAGGCAGGTGGGGTCTGTCTCTTCTCCCAGATAACAAGCAACAGCACAAGAGGAAATGGCCTCAAGTTGCGCCAGGGGAGGGTTAGATTGGGTATTGGGAAACATTTCTTCACTGCAAGGGTGGTCAAGCATTGAACAGGCTGCCCAGGGAAACATTTGAGCCACCATCCCTGAGGTGTTTAAAAAATATGGTTGTGGTTCTTAGGGACATTTTTTAGTGGTGAGCTTGGCAGTACTGAGTTAATGGTTGGACTTGATGATCTTAAAAGTTCTCTTCCAACCTAGATGATTCTATTCTATGACACTAAACTAGCAACATCAGTGCCAAACAGATACAAATCAGTACTTTATGACATGAGTTACCCATTTGCTAACTTGAACAAAGTGCCTGGAAAGAGGTAGGTACTATTGCAAGCTGTCTAGGGCGATTCTTTGGGAGAAATTGTTCACAGTCAGGGTGGTAGGTCCACTAGCCAAGAGCATAATGGTATAGCTTCACATGACCCATGCATTAATCCAAGAGAGCTGTCAGACACCCCACAACTGGGATCTAGAGATCGTGATTTTGGAGGTATTGATTCAACTGGATAACCAGACAAAAATAATGATATGTTTCTGGTTGGTTGGTTGGGGGGGTGGGGGGGGAGGGCAGGATGGGGTCCCCCTTTTTCCTTCAGATCACACAGCCACAGAGGAAATGACAAGAACATACGTCTGGACGTAGCAAAAAGCAGCAGCTCACAGTTTGCTCGGGTTTAGCTGTCACACAAGGCCACGCCCTTTTTGGCTCCTAAGCCTGTCATAGATGGGAGCAAGGCTCTTGGACTTCCCGCCGCCATGCATGTACAACCTGTTCGATTTGCAAATGGAAGTACAACAAATCCAGCAGTCAGCTCCCCACACACAAAATGGAGAAATACTCTTTCTCCTGTTCTTTGCACAATTTAGTAATCAAACTGGAAGTTCTTCAGGTCAATAACAGCTCTTAAATTGGGTTTGTACAATACCTGGCATAAGAGGACCTCATCTCATTTGCTCATAGCGATATCAAACAACACCTTAAACAACTTAAAAAGCTACCACTACTACTCAAAACCAGAGTTGCACTGAAGAAATGGGCCATGACAGCTAATGCATTTCTGGGTAGTTTTGAAGCAATTCTGCATGGAATTGTAAATTCTGAGTCTGACAGTCCAAAAATATGATAGATTGTTCTGCATTTATTAAGGAATTTACATTCCTTCATGTTTTTAGGCAACTGACTTCACTGTGACAAGAGGGTGAGCAGGTTTAAGAAAATTACTCAAGCATCCAAATCCTTCACTAAGTAGGTTCTTAATTTTTATGCACATTAGCATCAATTCCTTGACTTTAGACAAGCTGTGCAGAAAACAGAAAGACACCAGGAAATAGGAGTTACCACAGCCTACCTCCAACATCTACAACATAAATGTTACCATGTGAGATAGTGACAATCTCTTTGTATAGCCAGTGTCCATTTGTTTCTACTTTGGGTGTTTGTTGCATCCAAAATATTTTAGACAGCTAATTTAGGATAAGATAATTCATGCTCTCCAAGTCCCTATTTTTCTCCCCTCTATCTGAAGAGGAAGCCAAGGGTGACAAAACCAGATGTCTCTGTCTCCCTCTGGACAAAAGAATTCTGTTCCACATATGCAACTACAATGGCCTGAATTTTAAATTTCACACGTAAAATATCCTCGGCCCAGTGTCTGCAAACAATAAGTAGTTATAAATTATACCATGTAGCCCAAAAAGTCAGCCAGCCGTGAAGCAAAGGCAACCCTCCCTCTACAAATAACAGGGCTGACCTTTTCCACAGCCAGATATAATGCACCATCAATGTTCAGCATCTTAAAGCCATTTCTGAGCTTCGATAATACAGTACCCAGGGCTTGGGCCAGATGTCCAGAAATGCTCAAAATCCTGAATTCCTATTCACCAAGTGCTGAGCACTTCACAGGATCAGCAACAGCAGTGAGTTTTCCAATGATATGATGGGCCCATCGTGTTTTTTCCTCCATTGAAGGCACGAAGCACTTGTTGCTTTATAACAAACTGGAATATCCAGGTCCAAATCCTACATGAATTCCTTACCTTATTCAACTCAGAAGGTCATTTGTAGCTTTGCAACGAAAAAATCAGTTTGAGGGCCAAAAGTGTCAACATTGATGAAAATTAGATTCTGCATCTAATTCTATTTTTCTTGGTCATTAAAAAGAAGAAAACAACCCAAAAGGTTTATGTCCCATTAAGCCGTCTTCAGCCTTCCTGCACAGTCAGTGTTCTCACCTATTTGTATTTCAATCTCCACTGCTTCGCCAGCACACACCACAGTTACATGTTCTGAGTGGGAAAATCCACCTTTTACACATACTGCTGGTAACGCATTTGTGCATTATTAAAAAAAAAAAAAAAAGGCCATTTAGCTACAAATCCTATTTCTCATTCTGCATTCTGGTACCAGATCACTTGGCAACCCAGCCCAGAGCAGCACTGTCAGCTAGCCCAGAAACAACTCTATATGTGCTTGACTGCAGCCCCTTGGCATTATACCAATACCCCATCAGACTAAGGCATTCCTGGAATTCAGGACTAACATTTTGTTAGGTGTATTTGTCAGGAAGTCACAAAACATGTCATTGCTGTGTTGCTAAAACCCTTGAGCCAGAACTTCCACCAGTGCCAAACCCTTAGACTACAGCTGAAGTCAGTGAAGGCTTTCTCTCTCCTCATGTTGCATCAGCTCCTGTGATAGCTACAATTTACCTCCTTTAGCCATTCTTTCCATCCCCCATTTAACATCTTTCCCTCAAAAAACAAACAAACCGGGACAAAATACAACCATGCCACCACCAGGTCTGCCCCCACCGTGCATGGCATCTGGATAGGCATCCCCTGGGATCAACACTCTGGAGCAAGTGAGAGTTTTTCCCCCTCTGTGCCCAAGAATTTAAAACAAGTGGAAGAACAGTCTTACACCCCAGCAGGTCCTCTCAGCCAGGTATTTTTCAGTATATGCTGGGATGGGAGGATGTCTCTCCTCCCCCCACCCAGCAAGGCAGCCAACCTGGAAAGAAGGGGGATGGAAAACTCAACTCCTGATTTCAAATAATTTCAGGCTGAGGTTTTGCAAGAGGAATCGCAGCTGTGACATGCCCACCACTCTAACCATGGTGAATGAATCTGGCCACGAATCGTTAAGCTCCCCAAGCATCCAGCGCTCTCAGCCTGCTACTAATCACTCAGAAATCTGGCTCTCCGGATTATTTGTCGTAAGAAATTGCTCCAATTCAAAAAGATGATCTGGAAGTTTAATATTAATCAAAACAGGGCATGTACCAGCAGAGATGCAGTTTAAATGTAAGTGTGAGATAAAGGAAAATAATTGCGTTCACCAAATTCCACACTGACATGAGAAAAATGCCTCACCAGTGCTGAGGCAAAGCAGAGGCATTAACAAGCCACCTCTTCCCAGCCGCAGTGGGGCTGGAACACACGCAGAAGTGCAGTTTGCTGTATTTTTGCTATCTGACAGCATTGCTGGTCCAGCCAGAGCACAAGTGGGCTGCAGCCAGCAGCTGCAAAACTGCCCACTCCTGGGCATCATACCTGACTGCAAGTGCTGGATCTGTCAGTCAGAGTTGTTATCCAGGCTGCAGCAAGGAATGGGAATTTTGGGAGCATAATTAATCTAATCCTAAGGCAGCTGTCCAGAACAAGTTAAGAGAAACCCTTTTAAAGCCAGGAGATAGGGATAACATCCAGCCGTGGGGCTAGAGGCACGAGTGGGGCAGTAACAGCACTGTGCTGCCCATCAGGGCTGAGGTGAGCTGGGAACCCATGTCCTTAATTTACAGCCTGGCTATATTTGAGCAGCTCCATTCTTTGGAAGCCAAATGCCCATTTCCAGCCAAACCTGCTTAGCCCATCTCTAGTTAATTAAGTTCTGCTTTAAAACCAGTAGCAGTGTTGCTGGGCTCTGCAATTGTCCTCCAGTGTCAAAAAAAATGATACATATGTTAATATCCTGCATGTTTTAAGCTCCAAGAAGCAAACTGACCCTGTGGAACAGTCATTAGTTGTTTTTTAATTAACTGCTCCACATTTTCCCCCCAGATCTTGCAACAACTTGCAAAAATGGGGAAGCAAATCTGCTCAGCAATAAACGGCCCTAGTAATGCTCATATACCAGAACAACTTTTGTTCTCACATATGTTTGTCACGAGGCTGTCTTCCTTTTACCAGTACCAAATCTACATCAAATGGAGTTTTTAAAACAATGTAATCAGAGTACTCACCATTAAACTCCCATCTTCATTAGTATCTCATTTAACTGCTGAATTTATATCCCCAAGCATCTTTAATTTATTGATTGTTTCAGGAAGGTTTTTCTCCTGCGTTATTTTTCTTTCTATTTAGCATCAATTAGAGGAATCTGGGCAGTGATTTGCATTCTGGTTTTGACATAGCAGGTTACAGGTGTTTAAATTATTTTACTAAGCTGCCACCTGTTGTCTCATAGGCAAAAATATCAAAACAGAAGTCTTGCTAAGATACAGGCATCCTTGTCTAAGGGCACACAAGCACTCAGAGCATGAAACTCGGAGCCTGTCCTTCCTCTGCTGCCCTGGGCGTTGGGTGGAGCAGCAGCAATCCATGGACAGCCACAGGAGGCCAGGCCTTGCCTCCCAAACACCACCCTGAGCATCACATACACCACCCATGCTCTGACGTCAGCAGACTCTCCCTGTGACCCAGTCCGAGGCACATCAAGTATGGTATGGCACATGCTGTTGGCATGCATCTGGGAAGAAGACACCTGAAAGACCCTGGAAAACTACTGGAAGTCCCTGATGCACACCATTTAAGGTCTAACAGACAAAATACAGGAATGAAAAGACACACAGAAAAAGGAAACAACTGTCCAGACCCCCACCAGTACCAGGAACTGAGATGAGGACGACCCCTGCAGCATGCATCCCCTCCACAAGCTCACAGTGCAGCTTTCCTTACTGCTGGTCCCTGGCTACCTCCCCTCAGAAAGGAGGAGGTCTGCCATCAGTTTCACAGCAAGCAGGATCAGGCTGTAGACAGGGCTCTAAAGAGATCTGCAAATGCCTGGGGAAGCGTAGCAACCATCAAGACCTCATTTGGTCACAGTCCCAGGAAATGGTTCAAAGTAGGCAACCAAGAACACGACACAGCATCCCCTTTTCTCCAGGAAGTAAAGAGCAAAGGGAGTAAATCCCTGCAAGAAAGAAAGAAGGCAGCATTTGGAAAGTGAGATGTAAAAAGCCTAGGAAGAAATTAATTAAGACCTTCTAATGACCAAGCTAATTCCTCAAAACTCAGGGACTACCAGCTTCTCAGCTATCTCACTGGTGCTCTTCCAGCAGCACTTTGTATGGGCCAAATCTTGCTGAATGGCCGTGGCACAGAGCTAAGCTTACAGCATCCCTGGTTGCACGGTCCTCTTCTGTTGGACTGGGGTGAACAGCAGCATGGACAAAACCAGGAAGAAAATCCCTTACAAAAACACACTGCTAAAACATCAATATCATAATATCTGCAGCTTGAACAACTTACTTCTTTTTCATTGAGTCTGTGTCCTCTCCTGCCTGACACCAGGCTCTCTCTTTTTCCTCTGAGAAGGGGGAAGGGGGGGAATAGGACATCCCTATCACTCCAAACCTACCTCATTAAACCCTGCAGGTGCTTCTAGTTTCTTCTTGACCACTGGTTCAGAGCCTCCTGGGAACAGAGCAAATAACTCTGGTAATGCCCTTAATTACAGCCTGCTGGCAATGCCTTCTGCCGGTGCTGTCAGAGGGAAGCTGCCCTGGATGTGGGAAGCATTAGTCAGGGTAAATGTGCTGCCTGTTTAGAACAAGAGGTTGCTCTGAGTCAGAATATAACTGGGGGGAAAATCAATTCAGAAATTGAGACCATTCACAACTATTTCTTGGAAGGTCTTATAATAGGGTAGTCCTCAGACCTACTCTTACCTGAATCAATTCTTAACCCCTACCCTGGAAGAGGAGGCTCTGGTCCAACCCATTACCTCAGGAAGTCACTGTCAGCATGTTCTCACTCCAGCAGAAAACAGCTCCCCACTCCGCACCCGCAGCCAGACCTGCATTTCTTGTACTGTTGCTTCAGCAAATCTCCCTGGAGCTGTGCAGGGACGAGACAGGCGTTTATCAACAGTGAAATGCACAGTCCCAATCTAAATGTAGATGTGAGCAGCTATGCGGCCATGGCCCTATCGCATCATGGAGAAATACACACCCGCAGGGAAAACAAAATTTCCATACTCCCTCTTCCCTCTTTTCCCCATTCCCCACCCCACCCCCCACCTCCCACAGCTAAATCAGTACCTGAGTGGCATTTGATCATGTGCTGGAGCCATCAGTGGCATAAACCAATATAACCTGCATTACTGTGGTATGGTGTTGCCCCAAGGTGATTGCAGCCCCACCAGGGACTGGGGTACCTGGTGGTTCAGAAATACAGGAGAGTCTGTCTCCAACAGCTTCCATGTACCGTGTTGATCAGAAAAGGCCCATGAAATGGAGGAGAAGAGGTTGAAGGAGTTCCTGACCATAGATGCTGCCCCGTGTATGGCATGCCCTCTTCTGCTGGAAGAGGTTGTATGCCAGTTGTGTGGTAAATGAATTATGGACTGAAGTAGCACCCACCCAAAAGAACCAGGGAGCTTCAAGCATGTAGCTATGAAACTTTGACTCCCGAAGCACAGCAAAAGAAAGCATAAAACAACTCAGTTGCCTGATAACCTTACAGAGCAACCCTGCAAAGCTCAACTTGTTAACGATACGCACAAAGCACCATTTGAGGTTAGGTATGACCCCTGGGAAAGGAACGTGTCAAAGTGCTGCAGCAGCCTGAAACGTTCCCATTTCCAGTTCACGAATCCCAAGGAGCTGCCAGAAATAAAGAAACGCTCAGGGGGCCCTAAGGCATCAAGCCAAGCCCTCACTCCCTAGCAGCAATGGTACAGATTATGCTTTAAGTGCGAATGGCCAGATGGAGAAGGAAAAAATACCAGGAAGTGTTCTGATGAGTTTCTATGAACTTGAAAAATCCTATCATTGCCTATAAAGTCACTGAGGAGATTGTGAGTGGTGATTGTGCAGTTCTACAGGGTAATTTATCTCCCTGACCAGTACTTCGTAAACTGTCTACTGAACTGCCCTCTGTTAAA